>NC_056749.1:221856098-222052896 GCF_019279795.1 Protopterus annectens
TACTATCAAAATTTCGAAACGTACTCCGTCGACTGTACTATCGTCTAACACGGAAGTTCGAAAACAGTAATATCGATGTAAAAAAAACCACCTAGGAACGAGTTTTAACATGGGTCGAGGTAGGTGTTCAGTATTATTCCGAACTAGAAACATCTCCCCTACCTCGACCCATGTTAAAACCTGTCCCTAGATTGTTTTTTTGACATCGATATTACCGTTTTCGAACTTCTGTGTTCGACGATAGTACAGTCGACGGAGTACGTTTCAACATTTTGATATATATATATATATACACACACACACACACACACACACATGCATATACATATTAACTTTGTCAAACAGTACTTTGGTTGACATCTGTTTAATCAACACAGTTTGGTCAACTAAACAGATGGTCAACAGGTGTGCAAGATCGACAATCCCCAGGTAGGGGAATATACCCTTTTCTGTGGAGATTGTGCCATCTCATACTTAGAATATATAATTATCAAGGGGTGCAGGGGGTCTTCCATCCTGCAAAAAATGATGCCTTCTTTCTGTTTATATTTGTTTAAAGTTTTGCATGCGAGCGATTACTTCTCAGAGCGTGTGCAATAGTGTGCCAACATGCACAATATCGATCTATTTGTTTCAACATTATAAATGTCGACATACAGAGTATTCAATTACATTTTCAAATTTAAGTATACGTGTGTGTGTGTGTGTGTGTGTGTGTGTGTGTGTGTGTGTGTGTGTGTGTGTGTGTGTGTGTAGATAGATACAGATAAACACGTGAGTGCAGAAATATATATCTATACCTATTCAAAAATATCACATGGTATAGTATCACATACCAGTTGCACACAAACAATGTATTTAATATAAAAAACAATAAACCAACACTCTGGTGAGATAAAAGCAAACGTTTATTCTCTTGTGCAGTTGGTAAAAGGAATATAATAATAAAGCTTCTATAAGCGAAACTGGTTTATCTGCTTTTTCCAACTGCACAAGGGAGTACATTTTTTTTTATTTTTTACTTTTTTGTCACATTAGAGTGCTGATTTTTTTGTTTTATGTATACATATATAATACATATGCATGTATATATGTCATCAGCCTGCAATGGGTTGGTGCCCTCTGCTAGGTTAAGTTACTATGTCTTACCCCTACTGAGTCCCAGGAGGGGCTCCAGCTTCTGCTACAACCCTCCACATTTAAGTAGATAGTCAAAGAATTAATAAAATGAATGGAAATGATAAAACTGAAGTACATGCTGTGATTGCACTAGCCTACTAGGTCTTAGAAATGTCCATGGAAGATGCTAGTATAAGTGAGTGTGTAATTAGAGTCTACAGTTAGTCGGACTGACACATTTCAGTTCAGACACACTCAGGAGCAATTTATCTTGAAAACAATACTTGTGCACTGTGTAATACAAAAGAATATGAAGATTCCTCTTCAGACAATGATTGTTTTTAGTTTCCCCCCCCTAAGTAATACCTCAACAACTCATTAAATAATCTGTAGTGGAGCAGTGAGATATTTTCACACTTTGCCATTAGAATCCCAGGCAGTTCTTACATCTTACAAATACTTTTACCCTATCAAGATTTCAGGAGGATATGTTTCCCCCCATGATGTTGCTAGACTCAACTTCATTTATTTACTGTTTTAATTTCCAGATTACTTTCACAGTTTGTACATGTGCAAAGATTTATGGCTTTAGGTATATTACATAATGCAATTTATCAAACTCTTACTGTTGATATTATAAAATATTCTGTGCTAGCAATTTTTTGTTCAATTGTATATGGCATCATCATTCAAACTAATATCCAATTATTGACGTTATGTTTACCTCTTTGCTTTTTGTGGGGCTTTTCTCTCCAGGTCCCCTCAGTAAATAAGCTCTGCCTATAGGGATAAGCTGGTTAACACTGTACGTATAATATAATTATAAATATATTGAGAAATGCAGAAATTGACTTTATAATGACTTTAATGTTGAAATGTTTGGATAAATCGCAGCTAGGAAGTATTTATTCCATACTGCAGTATAAGACTATTACTTGGTTGTGTTAACTGTTATTTTTATTTTTCTTATTATTTTTATGTTTCAGAATTTAATTTTTGTAACTAGCAAAAATACAGATAAGGAACCAGCCTTTTTACTGTTTAGCTCTTTGTTTTATTGGACCAGCCTTTATCCATTCGCTATACTTTTTCGGTCTGGAAGTTTTTGCAACTGGGGCATCAACATGACTTTAAACAAGCCACTGAACCCAGTGCACCTGCCTGCTAAATAAACTGAAAAGAGGCTCTACTTATTAAAAAAAGAAACACTGTAAGTTTTGGAAAACAATTATCAGGCATGGGTATATAATAACATGAAAGTGATAACTGGTCGAACAACTCCTTTCCCACTGTGTGAATGCCCATTTTTTTAGGGGGCGGACATGCAAAAATATGAGAACTGATTAGTTTACATGAATAACCAAAAAAACAGAACAACTTTTAACTTTAATAAGTAGCTATGAACATTTTCTTGTTTTTCTGCATCAGTCACCCCTCCCCCACTATTTCTATTTCTTTTCATTTTGACTCTTTTTTTTCACAAAAGCAAGATAATTAACCACTGTTAATAGAAAATGATCATAAAACTTGAACTGTAATGAGAAGGAGAGACATCAAAAGGTGTCATGTACAAACTCAACTGACATCTGTCTCAAAGCTACTTGGTGAACGCCTGGGTTCCTCAAACTGCTATTCCAACTTAGTGGCAATAGAAAGTTCAAAGAAAAGGGAAAAGCAAACAGTATCACACAGGACACTATTCATTGTTTAAACCTACCCCCACACTTGTAAATGATACATCAATTATTTTGGCTGGAGGAGCGGCCTTACGTCACTGGTGCCCTAGGCAAAAGGACTCTATGGCGCCCCACTCCGCACCACCTAGTGCCCCCATCTTGGTCTACCTACACCAAATAAATACCGGAAAAGTGACCCTGCTAGAGCAGCCCTAGTCGGCCTCCTAGTCGGCCTATGCCTAAGGCCGGCTTTCTCTGCCTAAGCTATAACACCTGTATTATGCACTATATACTTACTATCTTACTTACTTTTGAATCTTCTTCTGAATGTGTATTTTTTCATCTATGTCACTATACTGTGTACTTTAGCTATATTTTAAATCTTACCTTACTGTTGTTATCTATATGTAACCTAGGTGATCCTGCAAATAGTCAAATTTGATTAGTGTGCTCAACACCGGTAAACAACGCTAAATAAATAAATAAATACATGTTGGAAGTAGAATCCTTGACAGAAAAGCAGTTGTGACAGAATAGTTGCTTCCGCCATGGCATTTTAGTGCAGAGAAAATGACAAAATAATGCTAACTGCTAACAGTGATGCATCAGTACTGTACAAAAGGCTTCTTGCAACTTTTTAGGTATCTAAGAAGTCAAATAAACTAATATAGTCAAAATTATGTTCAATAAAAAAATGAAGGACACCTCCATGGGACAAAATTCTATATCCCTTATGCAGATAGCTGTACCCCAAGCACCTTCACATTACAAATATATTTATTTATTTAACATTTGTTTAGCGAGAAAGTCCATCTAGGACAGAGTCCATTTTCAGTGGAGGCCATGCTTACTAAACACTGGAAAAGGTGACTACATTTCCCTGTCTCTCATCATTCTTTCTCACTTGTGTCAGACCACCCTGGGTACCCAACAATCATTACCCCTTTGGAAACAGTGCTGCGGTGTTATGGCAGTGTAACAGAGCTTTTGAAATGTGGTGCTCCCGAGCGTGCGCTTATTAGACGCAGATTACTGTTTCCAAACAGCAAACTCAGAACCAAACCCACACTACTCAGCTGTAAAACGAGCTCTCAGAAGTGCCAATGCCAACCCTTGGGTTGGAAAACACGGATTCTGCCCCAAAAATGAATTGAACACACAAATACAAAGACAAGAAAATTGCAGTCAGAATCTCAAAGTCCCTTGGTCCAATCATTGCCAGGATTCTTGTGAATGGATCCCCTGAGGTCTGGGTTCCTTAGATGTGGTGATCTGCCTCTGGTCCTCCTGGAGGGGGGGGGGGGTCCCTTGGTGCGATTGTTCCCGGTTGTCCACGTTGGGTTGTCGGGAGGTCATGGAGGGTGATGTCATGGCTGTGAGCATGGTTGATATGTCTTTGTATGAAAAATTCTTTCAGTGTATTGCACAGTGCAATACCAAAACTTTGTATTAAATATTATAAAAGATTCACTTTAATGTATGACAACTACAACACAGCCTCTAAAACTGTCTTTATATTGTTATAAAAGATTCATTTTAATGTATGTGTATTGCACAGTGCAATTAATTGTTCAATTCCTTATATGTCTTGGTTATAACATTATAAATGCTTTTGCTTTAATAGATGTTTTGCACATTGCCATAATAACTTTTTGTATGTAAGTATAGAGCTTTTCTCCCAGGCCTCTGTTGAAAGGGAGTTTAATTCCCAGTTGGACTTTCCGAGCAAAGGTGTAGCCGGGCATACTCTATGTACTCTATTGAGTACATTTGTTTTTCCTGAGAATCATATCAGCATGGCTTTTTTCAGGTCGTATTATGTCTACAACTAGACAAAAATGCTTTTAACAACAGGTGTAGTATTACTAATCTAAAAACAATATTTTAATAGTTTTAGGGGAAACAGCTGAAAAAAATAACTTACATATATTAAGTGATTGAGGAGGCAGCATTTTGAGAAATATATACATTTTTAAGTAATAGGTGTCCAAGGGGCAACACTAAGAGTTGTGAGTACAACAAGGAATTTGCTTGCTGCACTCCTGATTCCCAGTAAAGAAATGTAAAGAAATCCATTGGATGATCTGATGTTTGATGCATACCTTTCAGCTGTTTCTGATTTTGCCTTCACATTTTTGCCATGTCCCTCATAAAAGTTTTGATTTTTTGATAACTAATTGATGATTAGTCAGTCAGGAATGGCAGATATTAGTGTTTCGTGCATCTTATTGTTCAGAAAATGCATCTTGATGCAAAACCAGTTGTAATATTAATTATTTAGTGAAATACTATTATGCATGTTAGATAATTTGTATGACCTGTCTATAATTTTTAAATAGCTGTTATGTTGGTGTTTCGTCATTCGGTATAGTGAGGTTTCAGCATAGTTGTTTTTCATAAAAGTGGTCTCTGTTATTTGACGTTCGATAAAATGTAAACTCAGTAAATGAAATGAGACCCATACACACACACACACACACACACACACACACGCGCGCGCGCACGCGCGCACACACACACACGCACACGCACACGCACACACACACACACACACACACACACACACACACACACGCACACACACATGTATGCATATATATGATGGATAATTTGTATGACCTGTTCTCAGTGAATTTCTTTCCTCCAAAATACAAAATAAATCAAAATGTTCTGATGACGAAAAACTCTTTCTCAGACCCCACCACACTTCATTCTTCCTTTAGTATTTCATGTGTGCTTTGTGGACTAAACGTCTTTCCCTTGCTACCTTGCTGACCTTCTTGGTACAAAACTAAATTTTTCCAACTACTTCACTCATTTGCTTTATCTGTCTTTTGACACCTGCCTCGTCTCTCATTCCACCTTGTTTTTCCACAAATTTCCACTTCCTTCCCTCCAGACTATTTTAAATTTGGCTGGTTGGATACATGTCCTTTCTTTTTTATCACCTTCCTTATAGGATATAGGGTCATAGGAGGTTACTAGGCTAATGGCCCTGAGGCCCTTACAAGCCTAGCCAAGAGTTTATCCCCAGAAAAGAAAACTCAGTCAGCACCTGTCGTCCCTGTCAGTGAGGGACACAGGTGGAACACCTGGGACAAATTTGTGTTTTCCCATCCACTCATCAAGTTTGTTCTTGATGAGGGTCAGCGAGGTACTCTCTTTGACGTGTATGGGAAGTCTATTCCAGAGATGGGGCAGCCTCCTGGAGACAAACCTGTCTCTCCAGCAGGTTTTGTTGATGTCACATATTAGATTTAGGACTTTTGAGTGGGTAATGCTCGAGGAGTTAGACTTACAGATATGAGGCATCTCTAGTAGGGCAGGGTCCAAAATTGCCTTGTAGGCGAGATACAGATCACCTCTGAGCAATCTGTACTATACCAAGTAGAGTGATATTAATTTGAGCCTGTCCACATAGGATAGGTGTGGGAGACCATGGATTCTCTTTGTGAGATATTTCTGTGGCCTTTCCAGTTGGTGCAGGTGTTTGGAGAAGTACATACCAAACAGGGCATTGTACTCAATTATTGGCCTAATGAGGGATTAGTACGGATAGGTAATAACCTTTTTTTCTGGATGCAATCCCTTTACCTTTGAGATGAAACAAGTAAAGGCTTTTCTGACCACTGCTGCTACATATTGGTCAAATGTGAGATTGCTGTCAACCTGAGTACCCAGGTCTCTCACCACAGGTTGTGTGTTTAGGGGGTTGCTGTTGATGTGTTAATCAGTAGGGCCTGTGTTTTTGCCAAATGGTATAATGATACATTTTTTTGCATTGAATTTAATGCCATGACTTTGGCACCAGTCATTTGTTGCTGTGAGACCCTCTTGCAGTATGTTAATATCATCTGAGGAGTCGATGACAGCACCCAACTTACAGGTTGTAGTTTTTCCAATTTGGGATTTGTTATTTGTTATCAGTTGGGATTTGTTCTGTGTTATCAGTTTGTTTGTTATCAGTTCCTTGATATCACTATTCCAGTGAGACTGGATAAGAGGGATTCTACTGTACTTATCAACGACTGCATTTCAAACCTGAGATAAGTAAAGCAACGTATGATATTTGTTTAACTTTGATGTATGATTTTGAATGCTGCAATGTTCTACTGACTGCACATATGTTATAACAACATACTGCTTGGACCGCCACCAACTTGCTGCAGAGAACCTTTTAATTCTTGCTGCTGTTAGTTCCTTACACTGTAATTTTCTCTGTTTCATTTTAGCTAGTCTATTGCCTTAGGTCCTTTAACCAGAAAGCACAAATCACTTTAAAAATAACTACCGCGGCTTCTGCCCAAAAGATCTCTACTTTCAGTAATTGTATGTAATTCTTCAGTTTGCTTTTTTCCTGGAGAGCACACCATTTTGGTTGGCACCAGGGATTTATCCCCCCCCCCATTTGACTCACTTGTCACATTATAAATTAACCTCGTTCTTTGAGATTCTGTTTCTAGTAGTAACCCCCACCATATATAGTGCAAGTCCCAGATTCCTGTAGCAGAATCCCCTACTGCTGCATAACTCACAACTTACTGGTCATCTCTAGTTAACTCCCCTTCTTCTTTACATTACAATTTTGCCTCAAGCAGTCTCAGTACTGCAGATCTTTATCTCAGATTTTACTAGGTGCTTGTTTCTAAGCACATAAATTGTTTTCTATTCCTTACCTTGACCTGGCTCTTCCAGCTCCATTCGCCCTCACTCCACTTAGCTTCACTCCGCTCCCCTACCCTACCCCCATTCTCACCCAACTCAATTATTCTGACCTTTATACCTCTCAGGCCACTCCCTTCCCACCCTCATCCACCTAACAAGTCACTCCCCATCTCACCTTCATCCAACTACAGCTCAAGCTCTTCTCCATTCCTATCTCATCCACAGCCTTACCCTCACCCATACACTACTAATATGTTCTACCCTGTTCAGAATAAATCCCCACCCAGTCTCCCTTCTCCAATTATACAAACCATAAAATAGTACCATTTACAACAACAATAAACTACATAGTACTAAAACCCTATCCACCCCTGTAGCACACCTACATAGGATCTCACCATTTCCATTTACCTCCACAGGATAAAATTCTGTCCCTAAACTGTATGATAGGTATATCCCTCACTATCACAGCACGCATAACCTCCTGCCATCATATTAGTAACCCAAAGCCTCAAACTAAATCTCCCACATGACCAAGCCCTATACAGGAGAAACCGGCACTACTGCTAATATCACCCTCAATTTATAACCTCTCCAATTTCAACCTTGCCTCATTCACAGTACCCCCATATAAATTAAATACCCAAATCTCCACAAAATACAACACGTTTTATATCAAAATACCTAAAATCTATCATTCAAGTAGCATCCCAAATCACACTCAGTGGCAATGTTCAGCCATATCCCAGCCCTACAAACAACAGGAACCCCTCCTGCAATCAGACTAATAACATTCTAAACCTCCCAGAAAATCCACAAACCTCCTCATACTTAACATTAACATAAGAAGCTTACTCAATAAAATATCATAACTACACTCCACACTAGCCCTTTATTCCCGTGACATAGTTCTTCTAACAGAGACTTGGCTAAAGCCACAAATCAATGATAATGAATTTGCTCCCCCTGAATATAATGTCCTTAGACAAAACAGAATATCCAAAAGAGATGGCGGTATTACACTACTCTTCAAAAATAGCCTGACCATTGTCATGGCAAACAACAACCTGCCAAAGTTCAATAATGCAGAAACATTATTCACCAAACTAAAACTCAGTTCCAAAAACCACCTACATATAATTGGTACCTGTGTACACCCAGGCAATAAGATTAATACAGTAGAATCCATTCTAGACTGGACATCCCAAAGACTCCGCCAAGAAACTATCATACTGGGCGACTTAAATACTGACTGATCCTCCTGTGACTCACTCCACCCCACCAAACACATCAACCTTCATGGCTTCACTCAATTAATCAAAACCACAAAAAGAATAGACAAAACAATTAAAAGGAGTCCATCCTAGATTGGATCCTCACTAACCAGCCAACTCAATCCTACCTCTCTGGCTCCCACCCAGACACCCTCAGTGATCATCTCCCCATCTTTGAAACAAGACACCAAGTAAACCCAATAGAATCCATGACTCTCCAACAAATTTGGCATACAAAGAATTTCAAAACCCAAGGCTTCTTAGCTGCACTAAATCATTGTAATTGGAAACCACTCTCACTTCTTCCCCTGAATAGTGTTGTAGACTACTTTAACAACACTTTTCTTAACATTCTAAATCACCTCACCCTGATCAGGACTATTAGAACTGAATCTAACTATGGCCTATGACTTACCGTAGACACCTGACTACTTCTAAAACAAAGAGATAAAGCATGGGACTTGTGGCATTACAAGAAAAAACAAACCAATAGACAGGCATACCTGGAACTAAGGAACAAAGCCAAATGACAAATTAGGACAGACAAAAAGAACCACTGTATTGACATCCAATCTAAACATAAAACAAACCTTCAAAAATTCTGGGCTGCGATCGATAAAATCCTGCAACCATAAATGACCAGTACCCCACCCCAAAATATCAATACGACCACCAATAATAATGCCATCTAATTCAATGAATACTTCACCAAATCCATTTTAGCTCTCACTAATAATAATACTCCTACTTCATATCCAAATCTATCATCCTCATCTGTAGACCAAAACTGCTTTTCCTTAAAATCTGTCCCTACTAGCACAATTTATAAATATCTGAATAAACTTAAACCCACAACCCTAGCTGCTGATAAATTACCCAGAGAATACCTCAGAATTGCAGCTAAAACAATCTCATATCTCATCTCCCTATTAAGTAATCGCTCTTTGTCAGAACAACGTGTCCCATCACTGTGGAAAATTTCATATATAATACCACTTCACAAGGGGGTAACTGTCCAATTACTGATCAACTGCCATGCTATCTCCCCTGCCTAAAATCCATGAGAAATGCATACATTACCAAATAATTAAGCATCTCCTCTCTAATAAGCTGCTGACCAACACCAAACATGGATTCCATCACAATCACAGTACTACCACAGTCCTTATTAGCTTTACTAATACTGTAAATCAACACCAGAATAATGGCAAACTCATCCCCACTGTCTTCCTAGACCTCTCCAATGCCTTAGACATAGTCTCCGATTCCAAACTCCTAACCTGCACTCTCTGAACATAATCTGAGCCACTCCACTCTAGCGTGGTTTTAGTACTATCTATCTAACTGTCAACAAGCAGTAAAATGGCAAAATTCTTTATCTGCCTTCCTCCTCCCTGTAGCCTTAGTGGTCCCCCAAAGAACCATCCTCAGACCTCCTCGGAACTCTTCTCTTTAGCATATTTATCAACCAACTTCACAAAGCTACCCTGCATGCAACCCTAGTCCAGTATGCTGACAATTCCACCCAAATCTACTCCTCCCCATCACTCCTTCAACTCCAGAAACTGACACAACAATCCTTAGCTGCTGTCAAAACCTGGTTAGCCAAATCTCAGCTAATACTTAACCCCCCAAAAAACATCTAATGATATTCCACTCTTTAAAGCCATAGATGCCATACCTCCATTCACAATATATTCAGCTAACAACGGCCCTATTACACCTGCCTGACAAACCAAACTACTAGGATTTATCAAAGATGACAGCATGAAATTCGATATGCATATCGCAGATGCAATAAAAAAGTTCAATAAAAACTTGGAACCCTGTATAGATGCTGTGATGCCCATGCACTGGCCCAGTAATCAAGGAGCCACAATCCTCACTACTAACACCAGTGAGGGGCGTCCACATTGGGAAGGATAACAACTACATACACAGTAATGTACAATTTCCCTTAAGAGCACACAGAGATCGCAGTCAGTCAGGGTCTGGTTTCTCCCTTTCTCTCCAGTTCCCCAGTAACACTACCAACTGGCACAGCTAAAGGGTCCAGATCTCAGCCTAGTGGTCAAGCTAAAACCTCCAGCATCCTCTCTGTCCAACCAGTGGTTTGTGACCCTGTTCAAGTAGCTGACACACACACGCACTTTAAGATTTGATTTAGATACAAACACAAAGACACTCCTGGGGAAGGCTGGCACAGGTTCTTCAGCTGTGCCCCCATTCTGCCAGGCTATAAGGTAGTAATCACTGCCACCAACCGCTAATATCAGCTACTAAAAGGCCCTTCCCAAAGGGTGCCCAGTTTTACTGTGTAATATTACTGTTACCCAAATAGTAAGTGTGACCCAGGGCTAAAGCTATTGGAGTGGCTTGGACAGTATCACTACATACATGCAATGTGCTCTAGAGCTAAAATTATATCTACACAAAACAGCCACAGTTGAAATGTTTTAAAATATTTAATAATAAATAATAAATCCACAAGACAATACTTCTTACTACACAGTGCTAGTCAATAGTTTAGACATCACAGGAAAATACTTAAAATAATACTGTAGAATAGTTCTGACATAAATATAGAAAACAGCTAGACTAAACTTACTATTTTCTATCTTTTCCTAAGAGCAATCACAGTTCTAAATAACCTTACATATAGAGCAAAAGCAGAGTACTGGTGAGTTTTTGTCAGCTTTAGACAAAATCCAAAATGCTCTCTCTCCCTCTCTGAGACAGTCTTTTAAATTGAAAATACATCCTGCTGACTCATTTTAGATTACACCATTCTTAACAATTCTCTGGTTTCCCAGGCTAACAGATACTCTGCATTTACATCTCTTAGTAAGCTTGCACCTGGACAGGAAACCACACAAAGACATTATATATGCAAAATCTAGCAATTAACTTTGGTCTCAAAACAATCAAAAGCATTTGCTGGTTCAGACACCATGGCTCCAAGCCCAGAGATCAAACAGTCATAAAATGCTTGACTTATCAGGTTTCTTGCAGCAGAGTGCACTGTTTTTACATTTTTGCAGTTCAACATCCAATACAGTCTTCTCATATTTAAGAGAAAAAGCCTATGGCTTTTATTAATCTTTAAAAAGATATAGAATTATCTACAAAATTCTATCTAGCTAGGCTGGCAGCCTTCACATATCTTCACACCCCTCCCCTGAGAACTCAAGCTAGTTTTTCAAGTGTCCCTTGAGAAACATTGCTTGAGAGGGTTAGGTCTATCTGAGTATACCTTACCCCATTCCCTGTTTTGAGAGCCCATATCATATGCTTGCAAACCTAGGCTCTGTTTTAGCAACTTGGCATTTTGCTGGCTGGCTCTGTTTAATCACGTTAGGGGCTTGTGATCTGTCACTACAGTGCATTTTCTTCCATACAGATAAGGCTGAAGTTTCTGCAGTGCCCACACTATGGCTAGACATTCCTTTTCTACAGCTGCATAGCATTCCTCCCTGGGTTGGAGCCTATGACTATGAGATAAACCACTGGGTGCTCTTCTCCCTCTGATGAAATCTGGCTAAGTACAGCCCCACCCCATGGTTTGGAGCATCAACCTGTACAACTAATTATTTGCTTTAATCTTGACTGGCTACCACAGGGGGTCCTCCCAAAGCTTCTTTAAGATTCTGGAATGCCTGCTCACATGCTGGGTCCACACTACCTTATCTGGCCTGTTTTTCCTTGTTAGGTCTGTGAGGGGAGCAGCTATGGTACTATAACTGGGGACAAACTTTCTGTAGTACCCTGCTGTCCCTAAGAATGCCCTCACCTGCTTTTTGGTAACAGGTGCAGGCCATGCCTGGATGGCATCCACTTTGGCAAGTTCTGATCTTACCACTCCCCACTTTATGTCCCAGGTAGGAGACCTCTGCCATACCCACCTGACATTTGCTGGGCTTAATGGTCATCCCTCCCCTCTGTAGGGCTTAATCGTCAGCCCTGCCCTCTGTAGTCTGCCCAGCACCTCCCTGACATGTTGAAGCTGCTCTTGCCAGGAATGGCTGTAGATGGCAATATTTATTTATACTTATTTATTTATTTATTGCATTTGTTTACTGGGAAAGTCCACTGGGCTTAAAATAGCCCATTTTCGGTGGAGGCCTGGGGAGAAAAGCTCCGACAAGAACATAGATGCAGGGAAAAAAAATTAAACATTAACTGGTACAAAAGTAGAAACAGTGTTACACATAGTGGTTACAGTAATATATACAGAGTATATACATAAGTCAGGAATTTAGTTGGTTTGATTACAGTAACATATACAGGATATATACATAAAAGCAGGAATTTAGTTGATTGCCAGATGAATTCAGAGTGGTAAAAACGGAGATAAATTAATCAACCCCAGCAATATCTAGGTAAGCAAGGGCAAACCCTCCTGCTCCTGCTAAGATATGATCTACCAGCCTCTGGAGAGTTGCTGGGGCATTTTGCATTCCAAAGGGCATCTTTGCGAACTCATACAAGCCAAAAGTAGTCACAAAGGATGACCTCTCTCTAACACTGGGAGTCAAGGGCACCTGCCAGTAACCCTTGGTAAAATCAATGGAGGTAAGATACTTAGCCCCACCCAGCTGCTCTAGGGCCTCATCTGTCCTAGGCATGGGGTAAGCATCTGACACTGTGTGATTATTTAATTTCTTGTAGTCCACACAGAACCTGGTGCTGCCATCCTTCCTCGGCACGAGCACCATTGGGGAGGCCCAGGGACTATTGGACTCTTGAATTACTCTTAATTCCAACATTTCCTGTATCTCCACCCTTAGAGTCTGTTTTACTCTCTCATGCACCCTGTAAGGTGCCTTCCTAATAGGCATGTGGGGGTCCTGTATCCACCTGGTGCTGCACCAGATGGGTGCACCCTGGTTTCCCAGTGAACATGTCCCCAAACTCCTGTAACACTGCTCGGATTTCTTGAACCTGGGTAGGAGATAGCTGATGGGACATTGCTACCCCTTCCACTGAGGTGTCAGTCCGAGCCTCACTGAGGAGATCAGTCACCAGATCTCCCTCAGACTCCTCCTGCAATCCACTGCAAATACTCAGCACAAAGGCCTTCCTATCATGATAAGGTTTCATCATGTTAACATGGTACAATTTGTGCCCCTGCCTCCTGCCTAGCAGTTCCACCATGTAGTAAACATCACTTACCTTTCTATCACCTTGTAGGGTCCCTCCCAAGATGCTTGCAGCTTGTTGTGTCTGACAGGAATGAGAACCATTACCTGCTGCCCTACAGCATACTCTCTAGCTCGAGCATTCCTCTCATACCATACCTTTTTCTGTTGTTGAGCTTCTGCCAGGTTCCCCTGGGCCAAGCCCATGAGTTCCCTGAGCCTTGTCCTGAGGTTTAGGACATATGCCACAACAGACTCCTTGTGAGATTCACACTCACCTTCCCACTCATCTGGAATTAAATCTTGAGGTCCCCTCACCCTATGCCCATACAGCAATTCAAAGGGTGAAGACCCCATGGATTCCTAGGGAACCTTTCTGTAAGCAAACAGATGGGGCAAATATTTGTCCCACTCCCTCTTAAACTAGTCTGCAAATGCCCATAGCATGGACTTGATTGTAGAGTTTAACCTCTTAACAAGACTAGCCAGCAGGTCTGACATGAAATTGGCACCTCTGTCAGTCAGTATTTCTTTTGGGAAGCCTACCCTGCTGAAAATCTGTAACAAAGCATTTCCCACCTTTTCCGCCTCAGTGGAGGGCAAAGCCACTGCCTCGGGGTATCTTGTAGCATAATCTAATACCACTAAGATATACTTTTTCCCTGTGGAACTTGGGGAACTCAGAGGCCCCATAATATCCATAGCTACCCTCTGATATGGCTCCTCAGTCACAGGCAAAGGCATCAAAGGAGCTCTCACCTTGTCTCCTGCCTTGCTTACCTTTTGGCACTGCTCACAGGTCTTGCAGTACCCTGTTACATCTCTGGAAATTGCAGACCAGTAGAAGTTCTGCATAATACATCTCTTTGTACATTTTATGCTCATATGACCTGCAAAGGGAATATCATGGGCTATGGCTAGAAGTGCCAGACGGTAGGCTGTAGGCACTGCCAACTGCTGTATTTTCTCACCTTTTATCCCTCCCTCAGGGGTCCACTCACTATACAGTAACCCTTTGTCCCAGTATACAGATTCCCACTTCCCTCGAGAATCAGGTGCCTCACTAGCTACCTACCTTAGGCCTTGTAATGCAGAGTCTGAGAGCTGAGCCTGTCTCAACTCTCTCTTTGTAATCCTTTCCAGCTCCCCTTCCACAGAAAATCTGGGATCCTCTGACAGCGGTGCCTCACTGTCAGCCTGGGTACTACTACTCACCTCTACCTTTGCAATCACTCTGTCCAAAGGAACATCAGTACCCACAAGCAGATGTGGCTCACCTCCAGTCTCACTGCTACAAAGTAGCTCCCTCCCTGAAGTAACCACCTCACCAGTCCTGGCTGCAAGTATGTGGTCTGACGGGCTCTACCCCAGGCTACCAGACCCACATACTTGTCTCCAAGCCTGACCATGTGGAACTGCATGACCACATGGTACTGCATTATCAAAATCATTCCCTATCAGGACATCTGCAGGGATATCCTCAAACACACCTACTTGCTGGTTTCCTTTTCCACCCTCCCAGTCAAAGTGAAGCCTAGCCAAAAGAATTTGGAATGGGGTCCCTCCTAAAGCTCTGACTGGAGTAGACTTCCCAGGCAAGTAGTGCTCCTCTATAACCATTCCAGGATTTACAAAGGTTATGTCAGAGGCTGTCTCTCTCTCTCTTAGCAATGGCCTCTTTGCCATTCACTACAATAGGCTATAACCTCTTGTGGTAGTTTGGTACCCTTGTTGTCTCAAGACAACCTACTATTGGCATTTTGTCTTTCCCACTTACTGGCTTCCTCACCTTTTGTTCCCCACATTGCCTCAGTTGACATCTATATGCCACATGACCCCACTGGTTGCATTCAAAACATTTAACCCTAGGTCCAGGACATGTACCTGGACTAGTGGCTTCCCCTACTACTAGCAGATTCTGTTGGGGCAGTCTGGGCTGCCCACTATGGGTTCATTTAGACACATGAGCAGTACTCAAGGTCCCTTTCCTGTGCAGGGATGCCCTGCTTGCTGTGTATAGGTCTCCCTTCTTCCGCAACTCATCTGAAGTAGCACATTGTCTATCAGCTAACCAGATCCTCATGTCATCAGGCAAAGTGCTAAGGGCTTGTTCCTTCATCTGCCAGCCCTTCAAAAGTGGTGATCTGACATCCACCCACCTACCTATGAAAATAAGTGTTCAGTTGAGTAACATATTCACACACACTTTCATCTGCCTTGTGTCTATGCTCACAAAACATTTTCCTATAAGCTTCAGGTGTTAGCTTAAAAAATCTAACAGACAATTCTTAACAGCAATATAATTTAAGAAATCACGGTCAGACATTTTGGACAAAATAGTTACAGCTTTACCATGGAGTAAGGGGGTCAGGTACTGCACCCAGAGCCTTTGGTCAACATCATACTGTTCACATACCCTCTCAAACATATGAATGAAACTATCAAAATTATCCCCCTCTGTAAACTGTGGAAGAAATTTACTGACCTTTTGTGCTTCTGGGGTCTGGTTACTTCCTTCCCCATTACCTCCATGACTCTGGCAAAGAGTCAGCATCTCCTTTTCATGCTGCTTCTGCCGCTCCTTCTCCACAGCTTCCAGGCATAGCAGTTTCTCATTCTCCTCAGCCTGTAGACATCTCAGTCTCTCTGCTGCTTCTGTTTCCAAACACCTGGCCTCCAACTCAAGTCTCTTTAGCTCCAGATGGATTCCTAAGTCCTCTGCAGAAAGGTTGAGCTGTCCATTCTCTGAGTGTTGTACATCTCCACGGCCAGTCTGATCACCCACCTGATTGCTGTTTTCTGATGTAGCTGTGACCAAAGCAGCAATCATGTCTACCTTTGTCAGGTTTCCATGCACCAGTGCCTTAGCCTGGCACATCTCAGCCAACTGACTCCTTGTCAGCTTGCCATACTCCTCTGCTGACATGTTTGCCTGCTCTCCATGACTAACTAAGCTAACAAAAAAAATAAAACAGTTGTGATCTGAACTCTGAATATTCACTGTGTGGCTGATTTAGAGTACAGCACCTTCAGTGATCACTGTACACAAGCTACAGGAATTCACCATCAACACCAATACATGCCAATTGCTAATCAGTTAATATGTGGTGGATATCCCACCATACCAACCAATTAATATGTGACACTCGTGCACTGGCCCAGTAATCAAAGAGCCTCAATCCTCACCACTAACACCAGTGAGGGGCGTCCACATTAGGAAGGATAACAACTACACACACAGTAAAGTACAATTTCCCTTAAAAGCACACAGAAATCACAGTCAGTCTGGGACTGGTTTCTCCCTTTCTCTCCAGATCCCCAATAAGACTCCCCACTGGTACAGCTATAGATTCCAGATCTCAGCCTAGTGGTCAAGCTAAAACCTCCAGCACCCTCTCTGTCCAATCATTGCTTCATGTCCCTGCCCAAGTAACTGACACACACACACTTTAAGATTTGATTTAGATACAAACACACAGACACTCCTGGGGAAGGCTGGCACAGGTTCTCCAGCTGTGCCCCCATTCTGCCAGGCTATAAGGTAGTAATCACTGCAACCAACTACTAATATCAGCTACTATAAGGCCCTTCCCAAAGGGTGCCCAGTTTTACCGCGTAAGATTACTGTTACCCAAATAGTAAGTGTGACCCAGGTCTAAAGCTATTGGAGTGGCTTGGACAGTATCACTATATACATGCAATGTACTCTAGAGCTTACATTATCTCTACACAAAATGGTCACAATTGAAAGGTTTAAAAATATTTAATAATAAATAATAAAACCACAAGACAATACTTCTTACTACACAGTGCTAGTCAAGAGTTCAGACATCACGGAAAATGCTTAAAATAATAACTTACAATAGCCCACCAAATCCTATATAATCCTGATAAAACTCCTGCACTAAATGGCCTACTGAATATCTATGCTAACAAATGTCAACTAATATCCACCAACAAAGCATTAGTTGACATAAGCAAAATCAATAATAGCTCTGGAGACTCCCTATAGTCTTCTTCTATTGAAAAAACATGGAATACCATCCCCCTAGATATCAGGTCAAAAATAACTTCAAAAACTCCTCTGGTCCCATTTAAACAGATCTTGGATATGCAACTGTTCAGAGCCTGAGTAGCCACCCCCATAATGGAACTTTACAATTCCCTCTATATAATGGTTGCCAACTATACTTGTTTAATATTAACCCTTCACTACTACTACCCACCATTACACAATACTTGCTCTCCCACTGCAACTGTAGAATTATATAATTACCCTATAATGCCGCCAAGATAGTGCATTCTTATTCCATTGTACTTTAGCATAGACTATTAGCATTATATCATTCTTCTAAAATAGATGTGTCCAACCTGTGGCCTGTGGGCCCTCAGAGCTCTTCCATGCGGCCCTCTACCTCTAACTCAAACATCAATGTAATCATGTCCCAAAACAATTTTTTGTTGTGTTTTTCGCGCCTGTGACCTGTAACTCTAACATCAGTGTGCAGATGTGCCAAAGCATCCTTCTAGTTTTGATTTTTTTTGTGGCAAAGAAGGGTCTGTGTGTTCATGCCAAAGAGTCAGTGTGTGTGAGTTCTTGCTGAAGAGGGACTTGTGTATGGATTTGCCGCCACTGCTTTTGAAAGAGACAGCACTTAACCTGTGTTAATTACTAAGTATGGAATGAGTAAGTGAGTGAGTGCATGCATGAAAGCAGAATGTTTGTGTGTGAAAGTAGAAGTGTGTGTGTGTGTGTGTGTGTGTGTGTGTGTGTGTGTGTGTGTGTGTGTGTGTGTGTGTACATGACAGAGAGAGACACATGCACAAAGAGGCTAATGACGATCAGTCTACCTACTGAACACAACAAGTTAGCTCACAAATATATCGTACATTAAAAGTGCACTTTCATTAAATTGCAGCTTTCTTGACAGGGAGAGTGTTGTATTGAGTATGAAATCATACCTCTCAACTGATATCCATCTCTCCAGGTTAGTAGCGCAGCATGATGCCCCAGAGATCATCCATGCACAACGCAACTATCAGCAGGCAAAACCACATTTCAAGTCGCAGCCGGTTATAGATTGCCCACCATGTCCCAAGATGCTCACTCTGCATTCCTTGAGACATTGGAAAATATAAAGGTCCTACCCAACACCATAATCTTGGGTGATTTCAACTACCCTGGTATAGACTGGGCGAACTACCAATATTCCAACTCCTATGCTCAGTGATTCATAGAATTTATAAATTCAAATGTCCTTGAACAACTAGTATGTTCCCCCTCTAGAGGGGACAACATATTGGATTTAATCATCACAAATATGGGCGCCCACTGTACCACACTCATTGTCACTCCCTCCTTGGTCAGATCTGACCACAAACTGATCGCTCCACCTCCCCCAGTCAAAAAAAACATAGTCAAAAACCTTTCCAAAGCAAACTTCAAACTACTTGCATCCGAAGTGGAAAGCTTCACTATTCCCTTGCAGAAGGATAATGATATCCAGGATGCGGAATCCTACACCAAGGCATTCTATATGCATCTTCAGGATTGCATGGACCATGCTATCCCAAATAAAACTAAGACTCCTTCCTCAAGCAAGAAGAAACCAGTCTGGTGGACCCCGGCCATAAGCAAACTTTACAATAAAAGGAGGAGACTTATACAAAAAAAGGCCAAATCTCAAGTAGAAAAATCATCCCTGATCAGCATTAGTAAGAAATTGAGGGCCCTCATGAAGTCAGCTAAAGCTAATTTTGAAAAGAAAGTTGCCAAGGATAACCATAAGGCCTTCTATGGCTACGTCAGAAACCTAAATGGCAACACTCAGGTCTGTCCTGAGCTAGTACAAAATGGAACAAAATACACTGACCCTTCTGACATTGCCAACATCTTGGTTGACAGGTTCAGTGCAAATGACTGCCCCCCCTCACCACCTACAGGGCCTGTTACCATTCCAGGGGATTGTGTAAGTTCAATTATTACTGATAAGTTGGGTAACAAGGCTCTATCTAAAGCTAAAAACACTGCCTCCATGGGACCAGATGGTGTCCCAGGCTGTGTCATACGCGAGCTAAAAAAGGAATTAACCCCGCATCTTAATACCCTGTTCAGTCTCAGCCTCTCCACAGGATATGTGCCCAGAGAATGGTGCACGTTAACGGTGGTCCCGCTACACAAGGGTGGGCCCACAACTGACCCTGAGAACTACCGATCAATAAGCCTGACCAGTCTGATCTGTAAGGCTATGGAGTGAATCATTATGGAGCTCATAAATGGAGAGATTGGGAACCTCCAGTCGCTGGACCCCACATAGTTCGGCTTCGTCAAGGGCAGATCATGCCTCCTGAACCTGGTGGATTTCTTTGAGACAGTTACTCAGGCTGCAGATAATCTGAAGAAGAAATAAGGGATCTAGGGACCCAAGTAGATAGCCAGCTTTCCTTTGATAACCATGTTGCCAAAGTGGTTAGAAAATCCTTCTATGTGACCCATCTGATCATGAAACAGTTCGCATCAATATCTAAGGATGTAATGGTGCCCCTCTACTTTTCCCTCATCAGACCCATTCTTGAGTACAATGAACTAATTGGAATGTACCTGGCTAGAGATCTCCAGCAGCTGGAGAGACCACAGAGGTACCTAACCAAGAGAATTACTGGCCTCAAACAGTTGCCCTATGCAGCACAATTGAAAAAGCTAAGACTGTTCTCTGTTGCATACCGCTTTCTCAGAGGCGATCTCTGTCTAACGTACAGAGCCATGTCCAACCCAGAATTGTTGAACATGCTCCATCTTAGCAAAACCAAATCTACTCGAGCTACATGCTCTAGGGATATAAACCTCAATACAACAATGAATAGAACATGCTGGAGGGATAGATTCCCTTCGCAGAGACTTCCCTTACTATGGAACAGGGTCCCGATCTACATAAGACAGAGCCCCTCACTATCACTCTTCAAGAGGAACCTTGATGAGTGGATGGGTAACAGAAAGTTCACACCGGGGATCACACTAACAGCATTACTAGATAGGGGCCAAGGGTACTATCTGCTAGTACAAGGGTCTAGGGAACTACTAAAGGGGCGGTGAATACCGCACAACGTGGCTGGGCTAATATATTCCTTTGGGCAGATAACTCAGTACCAACCTATGAACTGTATGGATTTTTGAAGAATGTCTGAATTTTTGCCTCCTCTTCCAATTAGTGTCCTTTGCTTAGGAAATAAAAGTAGTCATCCAACGTAATGCAGTTCCAGGGAGTAAGAATGAGACAGCAGCCTAGGGTTAATGGGTCAGTAGTGGATTTTCGTGCCCGTGACCTGTAACTCTAACATTGGTGTGCATATAGTTTTTTTTTTTTTTTTGACAAACAAAAAAGCACCCAGCACTATTTTATCATTGGGGAGTTCTAAGCAGTGGTAGATTGGACAACAGTAAGCATATCTTTGGTGGCTCATCAATACTGGCAAATCAGGTGGGCACAATGTCATTTTTTAAATGTTGGGGGTTTTGGTGTGTATGTGTGTGTTTGTGTTGGGAGTGCTGCAACAGCAGATGATTATTAAAGAAGGAGACTTGCAGACTGTAGAGAATATGTTTCTTTGTTTCAAAACCTGATACTTGGGTACTAGGCATGCCAAAAGTAGATTTTTTTAAGACGTAGCTTCTTGCCATTCACAGTGGATGGATATTTACATTTAATGGACAATGTTAGCAGTATGAGTGTGGTCCTGTAGGGATCTGGAGGATGCAAAGTCTACCTCTGCCAGTGCCTTGTAAAGTGACCTGGAAATGGATATTGGGATGTTACTGAAAAAATACAGCAAGTGGGATTTGAAATATAATTTAATTAAACAAAGTGCACTTGCAATTTACAGGCCATAATTTAATTTATTTCAGGTAGTCCAGATCCTGGTAGATTGTATACCATTAGACTTAATTAGGGAGAGCTGTCATTCTGGGGAAATCAGCAGCCCTAGTTTCAGTGAAAGCTCTATGGTTGTTAGCAGGTAGGAAGTTGCAGGATGTGGATGCAATGTGTTTTATTATTTTTAATGCATTTGTCATTTCAAAGCATGGTTTTCTTTGTCGCAAAAGAAGGCAGGATTGAATGAGCCACATAATGCTTCACTGACAATGATAGGATAGAAACATTGTACATGATGTATAATGTTTGCAGCTACAGCTGTTTCAATGGTGTCTGTGATGCATAACTGTTTTTGGGCCTGTGTCACACTTTTATTTTTCGCTTTGTCCAGATTTCTTGCTCTAAGGTTGAGAGGTATGGTTCCATGCTAAATTAGAAGGTTGTATTTACCTTGGAAGACTTTTTTTAGCATAATTATGAGAAACAGAGTTTTTTTTAATATCTCTGCTTATTTCCAATATAAACTGCCATGTAACCTTGCAAATAACTTTCTTGTTAAGCTACTTTAATTCTTTTGGAATTGACAGGTATGCTTCATTGGTTCAGACATAAGCAGAGAGTGCTAATGTGACTTTGATTTCTTGCAGCAGTTTGTGGTTTACTTATCACAATAACTTTTCTATGTTTCTGGGCATGTGATCGATTTAACGGTTTTAAATATGTTTTCCAAAAATAAATAAATACATAATAAATAAAAAAAATAATCCTCTCTGCACTTTGAGCTATAGACAAAGTCTGGGAATTTGTTTTTTTTTTCAAAAGCGAAGGTCAGCATTACAGCTCAGTAAACTGTCAGTCTGTAAATAATGTCTGCACAAATAAAAATGTCTGAATGTCAAATGGCTTTAGATTGGATGGAAGTTGTATGTTTACTCCAGTATGTAGTATGATCTTGGAGAGTTTATGGATTTCTTATTGATTTACTTTTTGCTGAGCAGTTGTCAGTTGATTTATTGATGGTCCTTTTGGTGGTGGGAAATTGCATGGATGAATCCATCTTTTTTTTCAGATATTTTGACTTCCAGGTAATTTCATTCAGTGAGCCAGTGCCATGTGATTACTGAGGTTGCCTATTTTAGAAGTAGGGGCTTTTTTTGTGTGTGTAAGAGAGAGAGATTTAATATGTATACTGCGGTGGTGGTGGTGCTGCGGTAGCGTTGTCGCTTCACAGTTAGACGTTGTCCGTTCGATTCTCAGTTAGTGCGTCTTCTGTGTGGCGACATGTGTGAATGGGTGTTCCTTCGTTGAAGGTTGTGTGCTAGGCCCAGCAAGCCAGCACATAAAAATCCACTGCCAATCATTAGCGGACTGGAGTTCCACTGTGGCGACCCCTAACCGGGAAAAGCCGAAAGACACAAACAAGCTGAATACATTTTTGCAAATGGAATTCTTAGTTAAATAGGCCCCTCTTCTTGAGCAAGTAGACTTGAGTAACCAATATTAGATCTTAACCATCCAGATAGGAAAGTTTAGTATGTGGATTTTCCATCAGGTTTGATGAAGGCTATGCTACTTACTCAAGGAGTACATTTATGACTATCCATCCAGTTGTCAAGTTGCTGAACTAATTTGTTTGATAATGAGAGGAGCTTTTTACAGAAGTTGAAGGATTTTGTGTCAAGAACCTGTCCATACAAAGTGGCTTGTTTATGTTGCAGTGAAGACTGTGATCTTTGTAGTGAGCATTTTAAATATAACCAGTATTTCTGAGGTGGAGAAAGTCCATTAAGGCAGGATCTTTCTTAGCCTGGAAAGCAAGCCAGTGATGAAATTTATAGGGACCAGTGAGAGACAAAGGAAAGCAAGAAGCTTTTTAGTCTGGCTGGATAACTAAGTGAACGCAGTCCTTTGACCTTTTTTATCAGAAATGGTTGTGGTCTTTCTTTTGGCATGGTATTTTGCTGAAGCACATGCCAAAAGGGGTGTTGCACTCAATAATTGCTCTTGTAAAGGAAGAATACAGGCATGTTATGACCTCCTTGTCCCTGGATGTTACCCTTACTAATGAGGTGGGCAATGTAAAAAGCTTTCTGTACAACGGAGACAACATGGTGGTCAAAAGTCATGTTTCTATCAACCTGGATGCCCTAGCACCTCACAACTGATTGTGCCCTTACAACATTGTTATTAATGTGATAATTTGTGGGGACATCACTCTTCTCAAAGGGGATGATGATGCATTTTTTGACATATAGCTTGAGGCTATATTTCTGGCACCAGTCATTTGTTTGGGTGAGACCCTGTTGTAGCTTATTCAGAATTGTTTTATTAAGTCAGAAATGTGAATTCTTTACTTTACTGAAAATTTGTTGGCTTATTTTTGTGGATTATAGTATTGTAGGACTGCTAATATTGACATTTTATGTAGTTGGACTGCTGGAGTGGTTTTCCCAGTGAGAAATGCTAGTGCTGTAGTGAATATCTGTTTATTTATTAAAAAAAAATATATATATATATATATATATATATATATATATATATATATATATATATATATATATATTAACTAAGATGTTAGAGTTAACTCTTAGATTAGAGAATTAGAATGAGAATGAAAATTAGAATTTTAAAGCAAATATTAGGCATTTATTACATTTATTCATTATTTGAATGTACCTACAGTACAGCCACGAGATCCACTTTGGTCTCCTGCAGCAGCGAAAGAGTTAACTATATGATATATTTTATATGCAGCCCCAAGACAATTTCTGTTCACTCAATGCGGCCCCAGCAAGCCAAAAGGTTGGACACCCCAGCGTCTAAAAGGTAATTACAAACAGAAAAACTCAAACCACCCATAGACAGACTTGAAGTACTGTGAAAAGTTACTCTCATTAATATAAATGAATGCTACACACAGCCAACAACTGTATAGTATTTTTTCCTATGCTGTTGCATTACTGATGTTTGGGCTAGGTTGATCTTGATGCATATGAATGGTACACCCAGCCAGAAATTGTACTGTACAGTATTTCCTATGTTGCTCTATGTAGTGATGTTTAACCTATGTTGATCTTACTGTGTAAGCATACAACCGATCCTTTCTTCATTTCATAGTTAAACAATTTGCAGTTACTGTATTTATTGTACTAACCATTGTATGAATGTAACAAATAACTGAATGGAACACCCAACAACTCCCCGGTACATTTTTTTCACATGCTGCTGTACAACATTGCATGTTTATCCTATGATCTCTTCCTGTATAATTACTTTACTGTATTATCATATAGTTTTGTTTTGTAGTCTAATAACTTGTGCTTATTGTATTTAATATGCTAATCTTGTGGAGCTTTTCTCCCCAGGCCTCCACTGAAAATGGGATTCATGCCCAGTCAGAGTTTCCCGGTTAAACAAATGTAAAATAAAAGAAAATAAATAAATAAACAAATATGCAGATTCACAACAGTATGGACACAATCGATTTGTTTTGCATATAGATGTCCATCAGCCCCACAATAACTGCACCAGAGTTTATTCTAGAAATTAATCCCTAAGGGATCATGCATCCATTGGTGTCTGCACTAAGATATAGGCTAACAAGACTGTTGCCCGCTATAAAATAGTCATGTCATTGTTCCAAAGACATGCATCTGGAGCATTTATCCCCGGGCCTCCGCTGAAAACAGGCTCTGTGGAACCTAGTCGGACTTTCCCGGTCAACAAATGATAAATAAAATAAATAAATAATAACTTTTATTTATTGACATTTATCAGGAAAGTCTGACTGGATAGGAGCCCATTTTCAACTGAGGCCCAGGGAAAAAAGCTTCAAAGTATTACAAAACATTTTAAGAACAATAATTGTGCAATGTTAAAACATAATACAAAAACAAGTACAGTTTAAATAATTATGTCAAATTAGACATAATATGAAAATGTTGGTTAAGAATACATATAAGCTATATGGCAATATTTAATATTTAGAGACATTTTAGCCAGTTTATAGAGAAATTAAAGGTAAGTTAGTATAATGCAAACATGAATATCAATATGAAGTGAGAGGAAAACAGGTTTATGGTATATCTGGAGAGAAAACCACGGAAGTGTAATTCATAGGAATATGGAAGTGGCTGAAGAATGGAGAGTGAGGAGGTGTAAGTTATGAACAGGTATTTGTTCATATTTAGGGATATAGTATTTTGGAGATTGCTGTATGTCTTACGTTATTAATGTCTGTTGAATTTCCTCCTGTGTGCAGAGGGATAATTTGTGACTTTTTCCAGAGAAAGGGAATATGGGATTCCTAAAGTGACTTGTTTATAAGGACTGAGCTAGGATAGGGAATGCTGTCAGCTGCTGTTTTAAGGTACTCATGTGGAAGGTCATCAGCTGAAGTAGAGCATGGTTTGAGTTTCTTTAAGAGTAGTTTTATGTAGGATGTGGGGATGGGTTTGATGTAGAAAGTAGTCAGTTTATAGCCAGTACTAGGCAATTAATAGAGAGTTACTAAGTAGAACAGGTTTCCTTTCATTTACGGAATGCATAAACCTGACAGGAGTGTAATCCATTGCTCATAAGTAAGGGCTGTGGTGACTGTTTTCCAGCACAAGGCAGGCATGTATTTGACTAGTTGAAATTAATACATAGCAAGGTTCTTCAAGTTAAATTTGTTTACACTGAACAATGACAATATTCCCAGTGAAAATGTTTGGGAATTGGACCCTGTGGCAGAGCTCCTGCAATATTGGGGTCAGATGTAGCGACCACAGGCTCTGCACTGTGAAGGAAGATGGTGACTGACTGCAAAAAAAAAAATATTTTATTTTTAATTATTCGTATATTTTCCCATTAGATATACTGAGTCTAAACTATTCCTTTGCTGCTCTTTCATGACAAATGTTGGAAATTCAAGGTTTGAAGCTATGACTAATAAACTGGGAAATTAACACTCGGTTTCCCCAGCACTCACCCGCCTACCCATCGAAAATGTCACTAATTTCATATCAATCGGTATTGTAATTCATCCTGGATATGCAGATGTGGGGTAATAAATCATAATGAATAAAAATAATGTATTTGCCTTTCTGTTCTGATGGTATGCCTCGTTTCACTTCTTCCCTATCCCCAGGTTGTTACATATTGACTATTGCTTTCCATATACTTTCCTATCTCATGCCGCTGTTTCTCCTTCCCTGATGCAGATACAGATTTATGGCATGCAAATTGCAATGAAATTAAAAAAGAATGCATGATGATGAAGGCAACACTGTCAGCATGCTAATACTCTCCCCCATTACTCTCGTAGCCTGCCAGCCAGCTACCAGGAATAAATGTTTTGATTGCATGCAAATATGCAGTTCGCCTGTCCCCACAAGACAAATATAGGCCACCTATTCTCTTCCTATTACCACATATCCTCCAGTGCTACGCTGCTGATCAAACTCAAGTCATCTAGGTCCCAGTCATGGGTCCATCCTTCTACACCACAGACTCAAGCCTTGTGTTGACTAGTATACTGTACCTTGGCCTATAGCCTGCCTGACCACCTTATTGAGCTGCAGCTTCCCTTCCTGATACTCATTAACATAGCACTAATGTGTGCCTTGCTAATTCATTTTCTTAGAAATTTTTATTTTATAAAACTGGTCTGTCTGCAAAGTTATGGATAGCATTTTCATTAACTTCAGGGCTTGTACTAAACACTGTTGAGTGCATAGTTGCCCCATTTTTCAGCATTTTAAGATTTACATTTTACATTCTGAAGGGACTTACAGCAACCATTTTTTTTCACAAGTAAGAGGAGGTTTAGGGAATATAACCTTCATTGAAAAAAATGAGAATTAAATGGAAGACTGCACTGGCAGGGCACAGAGAAAAAAAAAAATAAGCTCAAGAAAGTGTGCCATAATGGAAGGACTAAAAGGAATCTTTATTCATTTTTAAACTCTGAAGATTGTGAAAAGGAAGGCTGCTGTGTGCCACAGTTTAGATAAGGAAGCTGCTGATCTAACCGTATGCCTCAAGCGACTCATATCACTTCATTTATAACATTGAAAGAGTCTGTGAAAATGAAAGAGTGCAGCAAACCTTGTAGACAGTGGGAAGAATTGTATTAAGTATATTAAGCTTCAGCAGATTCTGGTGCTAGAATAAGTCAGTATTGATCTCTGCAGAAGTTCTGTCCAATATTGCAAAACCTTTCTAACTGACACAGTTTAGAATAGCACATTAATCATACCTCTCAGCTTATTTGCTTAAGACACAGGGACAAAGCCAAAAAATAAGGGGTGGAAAAAGACCCAAAATCAGAAACAATTTTTTAATAGTATTTTATTCAATAATTAAAATAACAACTGGTTTTGCATCAAGATGCATTTTCTGAACAATAAGAAGTATGAAACACTAATATCTGCCATTATTGTCTGACTGTAATCATCAGTTAGTTATCAGAAAATCAAAAATGTTATGAGGTATATGGGAAAAACATGAAGCTAAAATTAGGAACAGTTGAAAGGTATGCATCAAACACCAGTTCATCCAATGGATTTGTTTACATTTCTTTACTGGGAAGTCCATCTGAGAATTAAACCCCTTTCAGCAGAGGCCTGTGAGAAAAACTCCATGGTTACATATAAAATGTTATTATGACACTGTGCAAAACATCTATTAAAGCAAAAGCATTTGTAAGGTCATAACAAATACATATTGGGCATTAAACAGTTAATTGCACTGTGCAATACAGATACAGTAAAATTAATCTTTTATAGCAATTAATATAAGGACAGTTTTAGAGGTTGTGTTGTAGTTGTCATAAATTAAAGTGAACATTTTATAAAAATTAATACTAAATTTTGGTAGTTGTACTGTGCAATACATTGAATGATTTTTTTTATATATCTTTATAGTCTTACAGGGCAACCCATCTTTCTACCGTATGGCAAGTGCTCCCCTTCACCTCAACTAAAAATGCAAAACTAAACTTCAGACCTCTCTATAGTAATCCTTTTGACAGGAACATAAAGTACATCCATTTGTACTGCAATTTTATAAATGAGTCCTTATCTCTAATGTAATCTGTGTTAAGTGGCAGGCACACTAAACTAGGACTCTTGTATCTGATACTCCCACCCACCCCATCAACGTTTCTCCCTATAGTGTTTATGGCAGGACTGTGAAACTATTTAAAACAATTTCCCCTCCCAAAAGTAGTCACATAAATGTGTTATTTTCCATTTTGTTTGTTCTAGTTGATGTCTATAACTAAATAAAAAAAGGCAAGTACTGAATATGTGTTTCCAAATTTACTGTACTCACCAATGACCAAGTGTGAATAAAACTCCATTACTTCTGATTGGTTCTTGCAGATGCTGCCTAGCTGATCTGGTTCCTACCCGCTCTGTTCACCCCTTGCTGTGCTCGGGCTCACTTCCCTCCCCCCATTCCCTCCCTCCCCCCTCTTCAATTATATTGATACTAACCATAACTCCTCCCTCTCCATTATCCAAGACAATCACATTCACTCACTCATTACTGCCATACTTCCTACCTAGTTACTCCAATTACACATATAGTTATAACCTTACTACACTCCCCACCATATACTACTACTTAATTTCTATAAAAACCTACCATCACTTCCATTCTCTATCCCCCCTCAAATTTTACTCTCAATATGTTAAACCCTTAAATTTACATTTTAAGCCTACTTTGTTTTAACGTAAGTCTTGTTATCCTAATATAAACCACCTCACTAAATGACCAAAACATCACAGCCACCATAAGCTCAGTCACAACCAGTAGCCACTTTTCACAAACAAATTAATTACTGCTTTGACATATCATCCAGCCTACTGAACCCAAATATCATCCACCTTACAAAGTACAAAATTTTACATTATTCCATCAATAGCAAACATAACTATCCAATAAATATGAAATCATAAGTACCACCAGTAATTATAATGTGCTTTTACTCCATAACCTCATTCCTCTCTCAATGTGGAGATATTCACCCAAATCCAGGACCCCTCTCTACTACATATAAAAATAATAAACCCACCCCTAACTCATTATTCTTAGCTACACAAACATTCAGAGCATTTGTAACAAAAAACTGACCTCCATGCGTGGTTAGCACAATATAATCTTGACACACTTGCTATCACTGAAGCTTGGTTAAAACCTAATAACCAAGATACATAACTCATTCCAACTGCATATAGCATCATAAAGTCTGACAGAACCCATAAAAAAGCAGGTAGTGTAGCTCTAATTTACCCATCCTTATATGCTATTTCCCCATACAATAAATCCATCTCAACATTCAGCAATGCTGAAATTCCTGTTGCCCTCTTAAAGCTAAACAATAATAAACAACCAACTATATATTATAGTCTTATACATTCTCCCTGGCCAAAACTTGACTACAATTGAAAACATTCTGCCCTGGACATCCCAAAATATATGTAATGAAACCATCATCATGGGTGATGCAAATATGAATTGGCAAAATTTAACCTCTAACTTTCCCACAACAGTCTCAGTTTATCAGGTTCACACAACTAATCACATCCCCGAGTAGAATTCATAAGAGTAGTAATCAAAACTACATTTTAGATTGAATCCTAGTCTCTGAAGCTAAAAACTACTTCAGCTCAGGCACCTCCCAGACACATTAAGTGACCACTAACCAGCATATACCCACAAAACTATTATCCGTTAACCTAGAACTCATCAGTACAAAACATCCCGCAACCTATCCATATTTAATCAAACTCTTTCTTAATACACTTAAATCATTTAACTGGACAGTAATTAGACACTACCCCTAGATGATGCAGTTTACTACTACAACCATTATTCTTAGATAACCTTACTAGCCTCTCCGCACTTCACACAAGCGAACCAAAGTCAACCACGCACCCTGGCTTACAAAAACCACAATACAATTTCTACAAAATATAGGGGCAAAGCCTAGAAAGAATTCCAAAGGAACAAAAAATATTTATCCTTGCAAAATTATAGGCAACTACGTAACCAGGCAAAGAAAATTATAATTCAAGACAAGAAACAGCATTTTTCTCAGCAATTATCTCACCACAAAAATAACCCTAAAAATTTCTGGTCCACTATTTCAACACTGCTCACCCCAGGTACAAAAGAAAATCCTGCACCAGTTACAGACAAATCCCCACCACAAATAGATGAAATGTTTAATACACATTTCATATAAAGTATAGAAAATCTGGTTAATAATTCTAGCAAATCAGGCGGTACAAACTCTACAAATATTATCAACCTTACATGAATGCCCCAGAATACTAACTCCAGTCAATCCACTTTCTCTACATTCTCTTCCCAAACTTTTCTAACTCCGCCTCCAGAATTAACATCTTATAAATTGCAACCAGTACCTTTCAGCTATATATGGCAACTTGTACAAAAGATAAAATCCAGCTCCATCTCCGCTAACAATCTCCCATCGGAATACTTAAAACTAGCAGTTGACACTATAGCCTACCCAGTTAGCATTCTCATAAACAGATCAATCTTAGAATCTTATGTCCCATTAGAAATAAATTGTTACCCCATTACATAAAGGAAGAAAGTCAAATGAACTGACTAACTATCATCCCATCTGTAGCTTGTCCCCTCTCTCCAAAATCTTGGAAAAATGTATATACAGGCAACTCCTTGACTACTTCATTTCAAACAAACTTCTTACCCCCACCCAACATGGTTTCAGACAATCACACAGTACAGCAACAGCCCTAATATCATTTACTGATATGATCAACAGAGCTAGGGATTCAGGACAACCAACATCAACAATGTTCTTAGATCTATCAAAAGCATTTGATAGGTGTCACACCAAAAACGTTTGGAGGAACTATCTAATCTAAGACTTACTACCTTTTCTCTACAGTGGTTCTTAAGCTACCTGTCTCTAAGACAACAGTCTATAAAATGTCAAACCTCTCATTCACCATATCTCCCAACAAAACAGGAGTCCTGCAGGGCTATATCCTCAGACTCCTTCATTTTAACTTCTTTATAAATAGTCTTCAAACTGCCTCCAGCCAAAGTAGCATTATTCAATATGCAGACAATTCAAACCTCATTTCTTCCACAAAGAATATACCCAATTAAAGCAAATAACACAAACTGCTTTCACTTCCATTGAAACCTGGCTCAGTAATGCGAATCTCCTACTAAACCTGAACAAAACAAAATTTTTTCTCTTCATATCTAAGTCATACCCCTCTGACTTTAAAATATATTACCTCAATAACACAGAAATAGAACTTGTTCCCCACGCTAAACTACTAGGGGTTACTATAGACAATAAACTAACTTTTGACCTGCATATCTAAAATACCATTAAAAAACACATCAAAAACTGGGAATGTTATATAGGCACAAAAAGTTTATGAACCTGGCCACTAAAGGAACACTAGCGTCAACTTACCTCCTACCCTCCTTACTATATGTACCCCCATACTGACCAATGTCCACATCACATTAATAAACAAACTTGAATCCTGTTACAATAAAATTGGCAAATTTGCAACAGTCTGCCATTCCACAAACATCATTGTGCTGCTCTTACTTCCCTTAACTGGATAAATCTATCCCAACGACTAACCATGCACCACCCAAGAAATATTCTATAATCCAGAAAAATGACCTTCCATAAATTGTGTATTTATTTATTTATTTATTTATTTTATTTTACATTTGTTAACCAGGAAATTCCAACTGGACTAGGTCCATTTCCAGCAGAGGCCCGGGGAGAAAAGCTCCAACATCAAGTTATACAAATACAGTACATCCAGCATAACACACAAAACAGGTTATATTACTATGCTCAACATACACGATGTAACAAGAAATTAATAAAAACACTCCAGGTAAAAGAAGATATAGAACATGGGTAAAAAGACAATGTCAGTCATACATTGGTAAGAAAAGAAAATATATCAAGTAAGATTCTACAGTTAAAAGTACCCTTTCAGATGACCAAGCCTACAGGGAATCAGAGCTCCAGCATGTGATCAGAGAGGAATTTGGGGAGTTAATAGTAGTATGGGTATACTCCTAACCAAGCCCTACGATCTGAAGATAAACAATTATTAACTCTATAAAAGCCAAATAAAGCTGCAGGACAATCCCTTTATTCCTATTCAGTTACCAAGTTATGCAACTTACTACCACTACATATTAGGTATATACAAAATCACAGATAATTCTAATTCAAGCTAAAACAGCTACTTAATTCAAGCAACTGTCCCTGTAAAAAATCATTCTAATTGCAAACAATGATCTCTGTTCCATCCTATCTTCCTTCTACAAACGTCTACCCATACTTAAGACAAACTCATCTTTCAATATGCAAACACGTATATATGTGGGTCTACTATACATGGTCGACATTTCAGAATGTCGAAGACCATATGGCTGAGACCATATGATCGACATTCAAAATGTCGACCATGTAATAAAAAATAAAGCACAACAACAACTTACCTTCACACTGCTAGCAGGGGGGCTACACCTCCCAGGACCCCCCCCCCCGTAACTTAAATATACCACCTCTGAGATCACACTACAGTGCAGAAGATGGAAATCTTTCCATTACGCACTGTACGGAGATGCCTGTTACACATGGTTGACATTTTGAATGTTGATCATATGGTCTCGGCATATGGTCTTCGACATTCTGAAATGTGAACCATGTGTAGGGGACCCGTATATGTATATCTTTCCATATGTAAATATGTATATATGTATATTATAAGCTAGACAATCATAGATAACAAAAAATCCTAACATGGTGAAATCTAAGATTATTACGTACAAATGCTTATGTACCAATGGATTTTAACTCATGCTAAATTCTGTTTCTCTTCTGAATGTTTTTCATAAGCATCATCTCTACACTGTTTATTGCATACTATTAACTGCTCAGTTACTGCATTGTATTATATAGTAGTACATGGAGCTTTTCTCCCCAGGCCTATGCTAGAAATGGGTTAACCACCCATTCAGACTTTCCTGGTAACCAAATATCAAATAAAATATATAAAATTAAATAAAATAAATACAAAGACATTACTGGAAATAGGCGCTCAAGAAATCAGGCAAAAAGATTGTTGGGTACCCAGGGTGGGCTGACACAAGTGTGAAAGAATGATGGCAGACAGGGAAATGGAGTTACCTTTTCCAGTGTTTAGTAAGAATGGCATTGATTATATTTAGCAATATTGCACCCATTGTTAAAGGCATGTACCTGGAGTGCTTCTCCCGGGCCTCCTCTGAAAATAGGCTCTGTCCTACTCGGACTTTCCCACTAAACAAATGTTAAATAAATAAATAAATGTGCAATGTGAAGTTGCTTGGGGTACAGCCATCTGCATAAGGGATGTGGAATTTTGCCCCATGGAGGTGTCCTTCATTTATTTATTGAACATAATTTTGACAGCCATGCTATATTAGTTTATTTGACTTCTTAGATACTGAAAAAGTTGCAAGAAGCCTTCTGTACAGTACTGACACATCACTGTTAGCAGTTGACATTATTTTGTCATTTTCTCTGCACTAAAATGCCATGGTGGAAGCAACTATTCTGTCACAACTGCTTTTCTGTCAAGGATTCTACTTCCAACATGTATTTATTTATTTATTTATTTAGTGTTGTTTACCGATGTTGAGCACACTAATCAAATTTGACTATTTGCAGGCTCACCCCTGGGTTACGTATAAGTCACAACAGTAAGGTAAGATTAATAATATAACCAAATTACACAGTATAGTGACATAGATGAAAAAATAAACATTCAGAAGTAGATTTGTAAAGTTGGAATACCAGTTTGATGAACCCAGACGTTCACCAAGTAGCTTTGAGGCAGATGTCAGTTGAGTTTGTACATGACACCTTTTGATTTCTCTCTCTATCTCTTTAAGGTTTAAGTTTTATGATCCTTTTATAGCTACAGTAGTGAATTGTCTTGCTTTTGTGAAAAAAGTATCAAAATTAAAACTAATAAAAATAGTGGGGGAGGGGTGACAGATGCAGAAAAGCAAGAAAATTCCTGTAGTTACTTATTAAGGAAAAAAGTTGTTCAGGTTCTCAGTCATTATTTATGCAAGTTACTCATTACTCATATTTCTGCACGCTGCTACCACCCCGCCCCCAAAAAAAAGGCTATTCATCCGGTGGAAAAGGAGTTGTTCAACAGGTTATCACTTTCATGTTAATAAATAATACCCACACCTGATCATTTCAGTGTTTCTTTTTTTTTAATAACTAGGGCCTCTTTTCAATTTATTTAGCAGACATGTGCACTGGTGTTCAATATAGGCCGCGGTGGTGCAGCGGTTAGCATTGTCACCTCCCAGCAAGAGGTTCTTCGGTTTGATTCTCGGCTGGATTTCCTTCTGTGTAAAGTCTGCATGTCCTCCCTGCGGCTGAGTGAGCTTTTAAAGACATGCATGTAGGTGTGTGTGCGTGTGCCTTCCATGAAAGTTGGGCATCGGGCTGGCAACTCGGCACCATAAAAATCTACTGACAATCACTCTGCGGACCGGTGATCCACTGTGGCGACCACTAAACGGGAAAAGCCGAAACACATTGCTTTACACTGGTGTTCAGTGGTTTGATTAAAGTCATTTTGATGTCCTAGTTACAAAAATTTAATTTGGAAACATAAACAAAATAAGAAAAATAATAATAACAGTTAACACAACCAAGTAATAGTCTTATACTGCAGTATGGAATAAATACTACCTGGCTGCGATTGATTCAAAAGTTTCAACATTAAAGTTGTTATAAAGTCAATTTCTGCATTTCTCTATATAGTTATAATTATATTATAAGTACAGAGTTTATTTACTGCGGAGATCTGGAGAGAAAAGCCCTACCAAAAGCAAAGAGGTAAAAATAACATCAATAGTTGGATATTATTTTGAACGATGATGCCATATACAATTGAACAATAAATTGCTAGCACAGAATATTTTAAAATGTCAGCAGTACGAGTTTGATAAATTGCATTATGTAATATACCATAAATCCGCATAAAGCCATAAATCTGGAAAAAAATAGTAAATAAATAAAGGTGAGTTTATTTATTTATTTATTTATTTACATTTGTTAACCGGGTAGTGTCCGGCTGGACAAGTAGCCCGTTTTCAGCGGAGACCCGGGGAGAAAAGCTCCACAACAATAGTACAAAAAGATTGCAAAAGTTTTAAAAAGATTTACATACAATATACAAAAAAGTTTAACAGTTGCCTACAATCACAATTTACAAAAGGAGTGTAAAACAGAAAGCATTACATTTCCTAAGCCTTACTACAGACAGTAATATGAACTCACATTAGATACATAACTAAAATAAACCATTGTTCTATTTTCATTATTTTCATTTGGTAAAAGTAAAATTAGGAGAATATAGCAGAAAAAAAAACAGTTGATTGATGGCTTGAGAAACTGACCCAGGAGTATTACAGGAGCATAGCCACTGTTGAGTAAGGTATTCCTTTAGGAGATGTTTGAAGCTATGACTATCTGTGTGCTTTAGGATATTCTGGGGTATTAGGTTCCACTATTTCGCTACTTTATAGGAGAAGAGGGAGTCACCAAAGTAATTATGGGACTTAGTTTCCTTGAGTATAACTATATAAGATGTAAGAGTCCTGGGGTTGGTATTTAGTTGCACTTGGTTGGAGAGTGCAGGGTAGTTTTCAGGTTTGTGGATAGTGGAGTGGGCAGCTGTTTACTAACTGAGTGATAACAGATTGGGAAATTCTAGCCAGTGTAGTTTTTGAAGAGACAATGATGGGTCCTATTGGGTATATTAGCAGCAAATTTTGCTATTTTATTATAGCAGGAATGAAGTAGATGTAAATCAGACATGAGCATGTTAGTAAAATTGTGAGAACAGTACAGGAGGGTAGATAGGAGGTGGGATCTGGCTGTGGCTGGTCTGACATTTTGAGTAAGGTAAGGTTTGGCCCTATATTTTGCACCAAGTTTGATGTGAACCTTTTTTAATTGTGAATGATATGTGTTTATTAAATGTTAGGTTGTTGTCTATTGTGATACTGTCAAAGGAAAAAACTTCAAAGACCAATACACGTAAGGTTCAGTTAAGGCACATTTAATAACTTGCAGCAAGGAAACAAAAACATGCAAATACAAGATTTTGCCTAACTACTAACAGGAAGTATGCTATTCTTATACTGTTTTACAAGACATGGCCTTCTATAGCTGACATAATCAAACACAACTTTCAGTATTGTTCTACAGCAGATGTTACTCAGATTTTCTGCTGACATGACTAGACTTGTGAGAAACATTTTGAGAAAAACAACCTGGCCTTGTTGGGGACTAACCCGTTATAAGCTTCTATTGTATAGTTCTAATGCATGTGTTACATTTCAAGGTACTTTTCTAGCTCAGATACAAGCAAATGTTGATTGCAGTTCATATTTTCAAGCAGTCTTTGTTCTAATTATGTATAGCTTCTGCAGCTGTGTATTTTCTCACAGCACAAGCGGAACTCCTTGTCTAAGTTTCATAACATTTATACAAGTGGTATTGTTCTATTCATTATTTTCCTGACACAAGCAGAAATCATCTGCTTCTCTGTAAATTTCCAAGGCATAAGCAAAGATTTTAGCTTCACATATTTCATGACAATACAAGGTCAGAAAGCTTCTGCAATTTGTACAGATTTATGCAGTGTAAAATAGAATAAATGTGTTAACCCTTTTCAAGCTCTAAATGCACTAAGCATATTACTAATATATATACTAATACATATTTTCTGACATTTCCCCCTTTTAATACTTTTATTCTACTTTCAAAGTAAGCATAAACAGTTTTTTTCTTCTCCTAACCTCTTCCTACTCAGGATTTGCAGTTAAGAGAGTCATTCAGTTTAAACTTATGAAAGCATTTCAGTTTTTCAACAGTTCTTCAAGCTCAGCACTTTGATATAAGGTCTCAGAAACTGACACGTCTATAAAGTCTTTAATCAGTCTTTTCATGCAGGGGATGCCACAACATACACATACTCCCAGTAGGAGCATTCCTACACAAATGGCAATCAGGATGTTCATTAGGATGGTACCCCACTCCCAAACTATTTCTGGAAAAAGTCCGTCAGTGGGTTTGGGCTTGGTTTGGTCATGGCCGACACTTGCTGAATTACCTCAAGATGATTGTCTATCTCGTGTTTATGGTCAGGAATATAGGAACAGCACTCTTCCTGGATTAAAGTGCAAGTACCACCTCTCGCCGCTAGGGTGAAGTCGAGAGCCATGCGGTTTTGAAGCACTACAGTTCTCATGGCATTCAGTTCATCAGTCACCAATTCGAGAGCGGAAAAAGTTGCATTGCTCATTACTTTGAGAAGTTTAGACAGTTTTCTCAGCTCCCAGATCGATTTCACTGCTCCATATGCTGGTAATATGCCTGCCCACGATATAACACTATCACTCAAGTCCATATGTGTCAGTCCATTGCCTATAGAATGATGGTTTTTCCAATGCGCATCAATTTGTCCCACTGGATTTACAGGTTTCTTGATGACCTCTCGGACATTTCTAATTTTTCCTCAAGGAAAAACTGCAGTGTGTCGTATGGCCGGAACCAGGTAACCCAAAAAACAACTGCCAGACCAATTCTCAGGTAACCATTTGTATGACTTTCTGCCACACACAAAATAACAGTCCTCTACTTTAGTAGTAACCTTACTGTGAATATACACTCGCCCTGCATGAAACATTTTTCTATCAATTATAGACAGTTGTTTATAAAGAACAGAATTATGTTTTACTTCAAGTGTTTTATGCATCAATCCAAGAAATGAATCATAGTTTGTATTACAATAAAGATATGCATTGTTACCTTTAGTGTAACATTTATAAGGAACAGTCACATTGCAATTGCTCCAACCCACCTGAACAGTATCATTTTTGTAAAAACACACAGTTCCCTTTTGTGGAACAGACAAGTGCAATGCTATTTTATCTTGTGATGTAATGGTTGAGGTATCATAAATCAAGTTTTCCCAGGTCTCATTGACCCCTAGGGGGACCGTAGTCATTAATAACCCCCCATATGCTGTCGGCAAAGCTGTGCAAATCCAGCAATTCAAAACATTGAAAGTCTCAGTGTACACATATTTAATTGCCTGGTAAGTGTTAAAGTTTGGATGCTAGTCTATGAGTAACGCTTCACGTTTATTCAGTTCAGTCTGTATGGCTGGGAAAAGGAAAGGCCACAGCAAAAAGATTATTGTCACTAGTACAGTTAACAGGATGATTATGCAATACTTCTGAGGAAAGGGTTGTTTTGCATTCCTGTTTCTTCTGGACTCTATCATTTTTACTCTTGGCATGTGACAAGATTTTTGTCCAGTTCAAAGTTTTTGACTAGCTTGCAGTGTGTCAGGTGGATCCAGGAGGCGCACTCTGCTATCTTGACTGCAGTGGGTGTCGACAGAAGCACTTGATATGGACCTTCCCACTTTGGTGACGCCCAATTCTTTTTCTTTATTGTCTTCACCCAGATCCAGGTACCTGGGACCACTGCCACTTCTGACGGTCTGGTTTGTTCTTTATCTGAAACAGAATTTGACTGCAACAAATGTTTAGAATTTAACAGATTTCTCATGTACTCTGCGAGTGTACAATCGGCTTCCTGGTCTGCGGGCATGAGAGGTTTCCACTGAGGTGTATAATAAGCCCTTCCAAATAGTTTTTTTCAAAAGGAGTCAATCCTTTTGCATTCAGAACAGTTCTCATGCTCAACAGTGCCAGGGGCAGACAGTACACCCAATTCCTCTGCGTTTCTACTATTAACTTCCTTAGCTTACTCTTTAAAATCCCATTATGCCTCTCTACTAGCCCTGCAGATTGTGGGTGGTATGTACAATGATTTTTTTAAAGAAATACCAAAATGTTCACTTAACTGTTGTATGGTCTGGTTTATGAACTGTGTGCCGTTGTCACTGTAGATCCTTTCCGGAATGCCGAATCTTGGAATGATTTCTTTAACGAGAATTTTTGCCACAGTTGCTGCATCTGGATTTTTAGTCGGAAAGGCTTCCACCCATCTGAAAAACATATCTACAATGACAAGACAATACTTCTTATTTTCACATTTATTCAATTCTATGAAATCCATACAGATAGTGTGAAACGGATATGGTGGTGTAGGGAAACTCCCTTGCTTGGGCTTTATCGCCCCTTGTGCATGATGTTTATTACAAACGTGGCACATCGAACAAAATTTTTTAGAGTAGTTTAAAAATCCGTATGTCATGAACACTTGGTTCACCAGCTGTACCATCCCCCTGTTGAGACATGGCACTGCCCATGGCTCAACAAAGCTGCATATCTAAACAAATTAGATGGCAATATCGGTGTCCCTTCCTTAGAGATGTACAGCCCCTTTTCAAGAATTGCTCCTTGTTTTACCCATCTTTGTTTTTCAGCTTGCATAGTAAGTTTCTGCATTGTCTTTAACATTTCTACATCTAAAATCTCAGAGGGTTGTAATTCCTCATTCAAAAGAAATACTTCTGAAGCTGTATCAGCTCTCGCATTACCTTTTGAAATCCTATCCTATTGCTTGGTATGAGCTGTGCATTTACAAATAGCTACTTTCTGAGGTAATTGAATAGATTCTAAGAGATCTAAAATAAACTGTGCATGATTAATTGGTTTGCCAGTAGATGTTATCATTCCTCGATTTTTCCACTGTTGTGCAAAGACATGTACAGTAGAGAAAGCGTACTGGCTGTCAGTAAAAATGTTTACACATTTACCCTTTGCTAAGGTACATGCCCGTGTTAAGGCAATCAATTCTGCTGCCTGTGCAGATAAATTGTGTGGTAAAGATTTTGCTTCTATAATGTCAGTATCAGAAACTACTGCATATCCTACTAGGTTCTGTCCTGCAGGACCACTTTTGCACGAGCCATCCACGTAGTATGTCACCTCGGCATCATCCAAGGGGACATCCGTGAGATCTTTTCTAGGCAGTGTCTTTTGCTCAGTCACCTGCAGGCAGCTGTGTGATGTGCCATCTGCAGGGGTTGGAAGCAAGGTAGAAGGGTTCAAAGTCGTACATCGTTCAATTGTCATATGAGGTTGGCTCAACAATATAGTCATACAGGAAAGATGCCTAGCAAGGGAAAGATATGCTACCTTCTCTTGCAGTAAAATAATCGTGACTGCATGAGGCACTCTCAATGTGAGAGGGTGGAACAAAACTATTGAGGCCGAAGCCTGTACTGCCATTGCAGCTGCAACTACTGCTTGTACACAGTGAGGTAAAGACCGTGCCACTGGGTCCAGTTGTGATGAATAATAAGCAATAGGGCATTGCTTGTCCCCATGCTGCTGTGTTAACACTGATATCATATAACCTTGCTTACAATCTACAGTTTGGAAAAAACATTTATGATAGTTTGGTAATCCCAAAACTAATGAGGACGCTATTAACTGTTTCAGTTTGCAGAAAGCAGATTCTGCTTCTGGTGTCCATTGTAACAAATCCTGTGCTGCCATAGGCTTTTCATAAATCAGGTTAGTCAGTGGTGCAGATTCCAAGGCATAGTTTGGAATCCAGCTCCGACAAAAATTAGTCGTACCCAGGAAGGACATCATTTCCTTCTTGGTACTGGGTTTTGGTGCTTGTAAAATCACAATTTTTCTGTCCTCATCTAATGTCCTACCCTCCTTGGATATTACATATCCTAGGTATTTAACTTGTTTTTTCCAAAGCTGCAGTTTATTTTTGTTTATTTTATGTCCTTCAGTGGCTAAAAATTGTAACAGCGCTATGGTATGTTCTTTGCAATATTGCTGGGTGGGGGCCGCCAGCAGGATATCATCAACATAAAGTAAAATCTGACTACCTCTCGGTGGGGTAAATCCCACCAAGTTACTTGCCATTTCTTGTGAGAATATTGTCGGACTTTCACAATATCCCTGTGGTAGTCATGTATATGTATACCTTTTCCCCTGAAATGTGAATGCAAACCAATACTGGCTGTCAGGGTGTATCAGTATCAAGAAGAACGCATTGCTGATATCTACCGCAGAAAAATATTTCTGTTGTGGATTTAAATCATTCAGCAGGGTGTGTGGGTCTGGCACCGTAGGTGCCCTTGGTATTACTGCGTCATTTACAGCTTGTAAATCTTGGACCATACTCCATTCTCCATTTGCTTTCTTAACAGGAAATAAGGGCATGTTACATGGTGAATCAGGAGATTCCACCAGCACCCCTTCCTTAAGTAAAGCTGCTATAATAGGTTTGATTCCTACCTCTGCATCTTTTCTTAAGGGATGCTTTCTTTTTGTGGTCTAAATGCTGACTTTGGCATAATAGTAACTGGTCCCGCTGTACGAATAAGTCCTACATCTGATTTTCCTGCTGACCAGAGAGTTTCTGGTATATTCTGTAAGGCATTCTCTTCCTCCTTCTGTAGGAGTGCTAATCAGCTGTCCTTGCCAGACTGCAAGTGTACAGCTGGGTGGGTCTGAGTTATCCAATTCATCTTCTGCCTTTGTATTCCTTGTTCTGACAGTTCTAACTCTGTTTGCTTCTCCCACCTCGTAACCTTTTCTCCTAGATCTCCCCATTTTACATTCTTGTCCTTCGTTAAGCTAATGTGTGGTAATCAATTAGATTTATAGAGTGCAAAGAACTCCTTGGGCAATGAACAGCTGGCTACACTGTCCCCTTCTGTGTCCCAGTACAGATTACGTAATATCAATCTGTTTGCACAATTTCTAAACAATTCTTGCTCATATTCCTTATCAGGTCCTGGTGTGTTACAATAATATAGAGTACAATGCAACAAATGTTTTTTATCAATGTCAAGGGAGGGGAACTTGCTGATGGCTACGTTCATCAACTCTTTGGTTACTGCCCCTGGACCAGTCATAACCAAGTTCTGGCTGTACCAATAAAACATTTCACCTTCTGATTGCACTGCAAAGGTATCAATTTGTTGCTGTGCTTCCATACCCTGCATAGTCAGAACTACTGCTATACTAAATAGCTGCATAAGGTCTCTGCCCAAGAGATTTACTGGGCATTTAGCAGAAACAACAATTTTGCTTTTCTGGGTCAATCCTGAAACAGGATCAGTTATTGCAATATTATGGGAGAGGGGCTCCCGATACAGCTGTCCATTAGCTGCTTTCACTAGTATGTAATCAGATGACTCTGAATTCTCTGGCAGTTTGGAGGGATGTATCAGGGTCTGTGATGCCCCTGAGTCACACAAGAATCTGACTTCCCTCCCTTCTACCAGGAGTGTAACTTCTGGTTTCATGTCTGCTAAATAGAGCTCTAAGCTCAATAAAGCTAAATCCAATATTTCATTTTCTTCACTATCCGTAACTTCCTGCACTTCCTCTATTCCTTCTGTCACATTCTCTACACCCTCTATCACATTTTCATTTGTCATTTCTCTGCTATCCCCTTCTAGTGATTCCTGACTATTATATAGTCAGTCCTCACCCTCCTTGTCTTCCGTGGTTGCCTTCTTGTTTTTCTTGCAATCCCTTGCCAAGTGTCCCTTTTTACCGCATTTAAAACATTCACCCCTTTTCTTTCGCCCTTCAAAGTCCTCTGATCGCTGATCAGATTGTTTGTTTCCTTGGGCATTTCTATTGCCCTTTTTCCCGGACTGTACTCATAAACTTCTGTTCCATCTTCTACAGAAAATACTTGAGCTTTCTTTTTCTTTTTGCTATTAAAATGCCTTTCGGCATGCCTAGCATATTCAAGTAATGACTGTAACCTGCTTGTATGATGATCTACCATGTGCTTTGTAATAAAACTACTTATGGGTGCAATACTGCCTTTCAAAAATGCATTCTTTAGCTGATGCTCATATGGGGAATCTTGTGTCTGATCTTCAGGAAGCTGCATTCCACAATGGTTATTAAAACATTCTAACAGTCTGGCATAATATCTGTCAACAGTTTCACCTTCTTGTTGGATGCATTGATTAATGCACGTCCAGTCTGCCCTAGGCTTCCATTTCTCAGAGATACGGTCTGTAAGACCTTTCACTCTGTTGTCTAGTTCTGCGCTGCTATGTGGGAGGGGCCAGACCGCAGCGTCACGTGGATTCCAGTCACCACTAATCATGTGCCAATCTGGTCCCACAATTTGTCTGACTACTTTTTCTACCTCTTCTCCGTTTAAATTATAACTCAGCCTCATTCCTTGCAAATCTTCTAAGAACTTTCTAAAATTAACTTTTGGATGGGGAATTCCCTCAGTGGCTTTCCGAATGTCTTCTGGAGTCCAAGGTCTATACACTAGAATAGTTTGGTCCTGACCTTCTTGCCCTGCCTGAGGATTAGGCACTTCTATAAGCGGGCATATTTCTTCTTCACTCATTGATCGTGAATTCCTACCCATTTGATATAGCTCAATCTCCCCTTTTGAATTACCTGCCCGTGTTCGAGACCTGGTCTCGACGGGATCTCTAATAAATGGTTTCGCTTTTGTAATATCTCTATTTACAGTGACAGCAGGATATCGCGGGGGTGGACTAACTTGTTCACTTGCTTCATATTCTGGTAAGGGAGGCGGAGGGGCTGATGCTATTACTAAGTTATTGTCCTCCTTATCTAAAAACATTGCTTTTGAATTATTGCTTTTTTGTTCCCTACGGTTTACTTCCTCAATCCACCTGTGTGCCTGAGGAATTCCTAATTGGCGCTGCTTTTTTACCCGACCTCTAGAATCAGTTTTAAGCTGTTTGACAAGTTTAACAAGCGAGGATTTTTCTAATTTACCATAAAATTCATACTTATTAACCCATTTTGAATAGTATTTACTATTAACAGCACGCTGTGACTGCATGTATTTCGCGTCTTTGGTTAACGGCGGATTTTGGGATCTTTTTGTGCAATTATTACCCATTTTGTTCTACCGTTTTAATCGTTACGTAACTCCTTATTTTTAATGTGGTACCATGGATTTTGTTATAGCCTCTTCAGAATGTCTGCCTACCTGCTCTGTTTCCCTGATCTATGACAAGACAGCAATCTTTTTTTGTCCCTGACTTATAAAAATATAGTCCTGAGAAAAACAATGCAAATCTAGTCCCTGATCTAAAACAGAAAAAAAGGTAGATTCACCTTACCTGAGCCTTCGTGATTGATCACCTGGTTCGTGTAAACCCGTCCTTCATTCGCAGATCAGAAAGTGGCTGGCCTCTTTTATACGACAATTCAGTTGGAGGGCTTTTCAAATAAGAAGAACCGATGTGGTTTCTTCCCCGTACAGTTTCAAGCCACCTGGCCTGTCTGATCCGAGGCGAAGTGAGGGTTTCCAGTCCGAAGAACCAATCTGTCAAAGGAAAAAACTTCAAAGACCAATACACGTAAGGTTCAGTTAAGGCACATTTAATAACTTGCAGCAAGGAGACAAAAACATGCAAATACAAGATTTTGCCTAACTACTAACAGGAAGTATGCTATTCTTATACTGTTTTACAACACATGGCCTTCTATAGCTGATGTAATCAAACACAACTTTCAGTATTGTTCTACAGCAGATGTTACTCAGATTTTCTGCTGACATGACTAGATTTGTGAGAAACTTTTTGAGAAAAACAACCTGGCCTTGGTGGGGACTAACCCATTACAAGCTTCTATTGTATAGTTCTAATGCATGTGTTACATTTCAAGGTACTTTTCTAGCTCAGATACAAGCAAATGCTGATTGCAGTTCATATTTTCAAGCAGTCTTTGTTCTAATTATCTATAGCTTCTGCAGCTGTGTATTTTCTCACAGCACAAGCGGAACTCCTTGTCGAAGTTTCATAACATTTATACAAGTGGTATTGTTCTATTCATTATTTTCCTGACACAAGCAGAAATCATCTGCTTCTCAGTAAATTTCCAAGGCATAAGCAAAGATTTTAGCTGCGCATATTTCATGACAATACAAGGTCAGGAAGCTTCTGTAATTTGTACAGATTTATGCAGTGTAAAATAGAATAAATGTGTTAACCCTTTTCAAGCTCTAAATGCACTAAGCATATTACTAATACATATACTAATATATATTTTTCTGACAGATACCAAGTAGTTTCATTTGGTTAACTGGTCACTTATTGTGTCATTAGTGGAGTAGATGGAGAGAGGAGGTGGACTGGCTTCGGATGTCCTGTTTGAGAAGATCATTACCTTTGTTTTGTTTGGGTTTAAGATGAGTTGAAGTTCATTTAGGTAATTTTCAGTATCTAGAAATGATTTTTGCAGTTTATCCTGGAGTTCTTGGGGTGTGGGAACAGAGCAAATGAGGGTAGCATTGTCGGCATATTAAATGATAGAAGCAGATTTACTGGCAGTATTTAGACTATTTGTGACTATAATAAAAAGGAGAGGGTCAAGGTTGGAACCCTGAAAAGCCCCAACAGAGACTGGGAGGAGTGTGGAGAGTTTACTATCCCATTTAGTTGCCTGTTGTCGATTAGCAAGGTAGCTAAAGAACCAGTTGAGAGCTGTAGAGTTGAGGTTGAAGGAGGCTAGAATGTTGAGTAATAGTTGGTAGGATACCGTATCAAAAGCTTTGGGCATATCAAAGAATATAGTAGAGATTAGTTGTCCATTGTTTTTGAGGAGGTTGATGTAGTTAGTGAAACTTATGAGGGCTGTGGAGGTACTTTGTTTTGGATGGAAGCCATGCTGTGAACTAGATAGGAGGTTATTTGTAGTGAGGTGGTCTAGGTGCTGCTCATGTATGCATTTCTCCAAGATTTTGGCTAGGGGTGAGAGAATGGCAATGGGCCAATATTTAGATCTTTTGATGAGCTTCCCTTGTGCAGGGGGCTGATATGGGATATTTTCCAGAGTATGGGGACATATTGTTCTGCGATGATTTGATTGATTAGGATAGATACGGGACAGGCGATGGAGCTGGCAGTAGTTTTTAAGAAGTCACTAGGGAGTTGAGCAGCTGCTAGGCAGGTAGATTTTAGTTTTGATAGGAGTTTTTTGATATAAGAGGTTTGTATGGGTTTAAAAGGGAAGTAGTTGGGTTTAGAGTTAGTGGAGGTTTGCACTGTAAGTGTATGGTTAGATTTGTTGTTGTTTAAAAGTGAGGTGATAGTTGTGATGAAATGAGAGTTAAACTGGAATGCTAAGAATTCAGTGTTATTTGTTGTAAATGGTGCAGGGACATATGTTTTGCCAAAATTTGTGTGGGTTATTTGTGTTTTTGCTGACAGGCTAGAAAATAAGATTTTTGTCAGATATTTGCTTCTTAATTTGATTTCTTAGTTGTTTGTAAGAGGTGAGATTTTATGAGGTTTTGGGTGTTAGATAAGCAGTCCAAGCTCTGTCCCTTTGTTTAATAAGAGATTTATCATCTTTGGTTATCCAAGGTAGGATTTGGCTTTGGAGTGTTATTTTTCTTGTTGAGCAAGGTTATTAAGGATGTTGATGAAGGTATCATTAAAATATTGTACAGCTTGGTCTAGGTGGACCGATTTTAGAGGTGACCAGTTGCAGTTCTGAAGCAGGGAATTTAAGATGGTAGGGGGAAAGTTTCTTTTGCTGTTTATGTGTTTGACAATGACATTACAGGGGGAGTGAATGCATTTCTTTAGAAGAAAGGCAGGGGAGTGATCACTGAGAAAATCGGGGAGGCACCCAGCATGGTGGGCAAGGTTGGGCTTATTGGTTAGCATCCAGTCTAGAATATATCCTTAGAGTGTTTATCAATTCTAGTGGGGGAGTTTATAGTTTGGGTGAAATTGAATAGCTTGATGAAATTGGAGGGGTTGTCAGATGAGTAGGTTAGCCAGTCCAAGTTGAATTTGCCTAGCACTATAGTTTCTTGGTTGAAAGTAGAAGATGCCCAGGATAGGAGACTTTCAATGGTAGGTATATTACTTCCTTGTGGTAGGTAGGAGGATGTCTAGCAATATCATGAGGGGGAAACACATCCTCTTGAAATCCTAATATGGTAAAAGTATTTTTAAGATGTAAGAACTATCTGGGATTCTAAAGGCAAAGTGTGAAAATATCTCACTGTCCCACTACAGAGTATTTAGTATGTTGTTGAGGTATTACTAAGGGGAAAAACTAAATACAGACATTGTCTGAAGAGGGCTGTTCATATTCTTTTGTATTACACAACATACATATATTGTTTTCAAGATCAGTTGCTCCTGAGTGTGTTTGAACTCTTGAAATTTGTCATTCGGACTAATTACAGACCCTGTCTAATTACACACTCACTACTGCTGGCATCTTCCATGGACATTTCTAAGGGCAATGTAGCAATTGCCTCATGTTCAAAGACAACCCTTTCCTCTACCACCCAACACTTCAACCTGTGAGAGATGCACTTATATAGCCAAACTGGAAGCAAAACTGTCTTCATCCAAGACTGGACTAGATAGTCAAGAGGAGAAGGTAAACACTTGCACCACGTCACACTCATCACATAGTCCCTCAAATCCCACACACCAAAACACACACATAGAAACACAAAACACACACCTAAATTCATGTAGGCTCTCAATAAAAATCTGTCCAAGCAACAGAGCCCTCCAAAGCAGAAACGCATGCAACCTCCACCCCCCAACACAACCCAAATGACACATAGCCCACAAACTCAGTGTGCCACTCAACCACAACCCATAAGGCATAACAACGTACCCAACATTCTAGTCATAGGTGACTCTATAGTCAAGCACACTGATGTTCCACTCACCGGGCTGAACAAGGAGAAAGTTACTGTCAGCTGCCTGTTGGGTTCCAGGATCCGCCACATAATGCACGCACTCAGGTCACTCCACAACAAGTACCAATTTGCCTCTGTCATTGTCCATGTTGGTGTGAATGACCTGAGACGTACCTCCCTGGACTACATGAAAAGGGACATAGAGGAGCTCTCCGATCTTGTAGCCCAGGCAGGTATGTCCCTAGTCCTAGGTAGCATCCTGCCATCACCCAGAATGGTACCACAGTACAAGGACAACCTGATTAACTTCAACAATTGGCTAAGCTTTTGGTGTTATTCTAAGGGGATCCAGTATCTGTCTGCCTGGGATAACATGATCGACTGACCACTAAACTTTGCCAAAGATGGCCTGCACTTGTCACCCTTGGGATTTCGGATACTGGCTAAGGCTCTTCTCAACCCTATAGTGTCTTTTTTAGGCAAGGTTCAAATGACACATTCAACACTGTAACAGGTACAAGCAAACAAAATCTGAGGGTAATGTTACTTAATGCTAGAAGTCTAAACCTCAAAATGCACTCACTTGAGGCACTCCTTAAAATGGAGAACATCGACATCTGTGCAGTATCAGAGACCTGATTCAAGGCTCCAGAGAGCACCCCTGCATTACCAGGCCATAATTCATACCACACCTTTTGGCCACCTAACCTGGACCGAAACACTAAAGATGGAGGCATGTCCATATTTATTAAGGATACCCACACTTCCAGGCTAGTTGCTCAGCATAATCCATTCCAGATTATCCAAGTGCAACTATCTCTTGGCAAGACCACAATCCAAATTGTAGCTTGCTACAGATCCCCCACCATGCACCAGGATTCCAACTTCTCATTTCTAGATACACTGGAAAATATTAGGGTACAACCCAACACCCGAATAATGGCTGATTTCAACTACTCCACCATTAACTGGGAAAACTACTCATGTACCAACTCTTTTGCTCAACGTTTTCTGGAATTCATAAATTCCAACGCCTTGGATCAACTTATCCACACCCCTACCAGGGGCAGCAATATCCTAGACCTGGTCATTACCAACATGGGTGATCAGTGTTCCACACCAAAGGTCAATTCCTCATTGGCCAGATCCGACCACAAGCTAATCATCCTAGACATTCACATCCCGTCCCCACCCCCATTAGGGAAACTACCGTAACAAATTTCTCCAAAGCCAATCTTACGCTTCTTAAGACAGAAGTGGCAAACTTCACAACACCCATGCAGACAGACAATAGAGGTATGACTGATGAATCCTACACAATTGCACATTATAAGCACTTACACGAGCGTATGGATCGTGCTATCCCTAACAGAACTAAGATGCTATCCTCCAAAAAAATGAAGCCAATCTGGTGGTCCTCTGCCATAAACAAACTCTAGAACAAAAGAAAGAAACTCTTGCAAAAAAAGAGTAAAATCCCATGATTGGAGGAACTCCCTGGTCAGCCTCAGTAAGAAGTTGAGATCCCTCATAAAATCCTCCAAATCTAGTTAAAAAAACAAAATTGCCACTAATTCTAAAGACAGCCACAAAGCATTCTATAGCTGTGTCAAGAATCTCAGTGGCAACACTCAGATCTGCTCTGAGTTACAGCACAATAGCACTAAATATACAGAACCAACTTATGTTTCCAATATCCTGGCAGATAGGTTCAATTCTAACTTTAGCCCCCTCTCACCCCTTAAAGGGCCCATCTCTATACCGGAAGAATGCAAAGTTCCTGTAATCATGGCTGCACAGGTAAAAAACACACTCTCCAAAGCCAAGAACACAGCATCCATGGGACCTGACAACATCCCAGACTGCGTTCTACATGAAATACAGAACGAACTGGCACCCCACCTAAGTACCATGTTCAGTCATAGCCTCACCTCAGGCTTTGTGCCCACTGAATGGCACACAGCAACGGTTATCCCATTCCACAAAGGGGGAGCCACCACGGACCCCGGGAACTACTGCCCCATTAGCCTGACGAGCCTGATCTGCAAGGCCATGGAACGTATCATCATGTAACTTATAAACAAAGACACTGGTAATCTCCAAGCTCTGGACCCCGCCCAGTTCAGGTTTGTAAAAGGAAGATCATGTCTCCTAAACCTGATAGACTTCTTTGATGCAGTCACCAAAGCCGTAGACGAGAGTAAGGTGATTCACACAGCCTATGTAGATCTTTCCAAGGCTTTTGACACCATCCCCCACTCTGGAATTATAGATAAACTCACTAAACTAGGTATAAATCCCTATGTCACAAGATGGGTTGCCAACTGGCTCACTGACAGAGCCCACATTGTGAAAGTAGCAGACTCCAAATCCGACTTCAGACCAGTGACAAGTGGAGTACCACAGGGTTCAGTCCTGGGTCCCCTCCTGTATGGTATCTACTTCTCTGAAGTACAGGCTAACACAGATGGTCTTTGGCTAACAAAGTTCACAGATGACTGCAAGCTAGAAGCCATACTCAAAACTCCTAATGATGTGGACATCCTACAAAAGGGCCTCACTGAGACAGATGCCTGGTGTCAAAGCCATGGCCTCAAGCTCAATACCAAAAAGTGCATTGTCATCCCCTTTGGTAAAAACTCTGTACCCATGAACTACCACATAGGTGGTAGTAAAGTTAACACCGAAAGTGTGATAAGAGACCTTGGGACACAGGTGGACAGTAGTCTCTCCTTTGATAATCACATCACCACAGTAGTCAGGAAATCCTTTTACATGGCACATCTCATCACAAAAGGTTTTTCATCCAGGAAAAAAGAAGCTATTGTTCCCCTCTATTCGTCACTCATTAGACCCATTATAGAGTACAATGCCCCTTTTGGTATGTACCTCACAAGACATCTACAACAACAACAAGACATCACAAAGAGGATTACCGGCCTCAAACAGATGCCCTATGCAGACCATATCAAAAATCTCCAGCTTTACTCTGTCTTATATCGCCTACTCAGAGGTGATCTCTGCCTAACATGCAAAGCTATGTCAAACCCAGGGCTGTTGGACATGCTCCACTTAAAGAAATCCCAATCCCTCCGAGCTACACGCTCTAGGGACCTAAACCTTGTCCCCACAATAAACAGAACATGCTGAAGGGATAGATTCCTGTCCCAAAGACTTCCCATACTCTGGAACAAACTACCTATCTATATCAAACAAAGCTTCTCATTAGCACTCTTCAAGAAAAATCTTGATGATTGGATGGGAAATAGGAAATTCACCCCGAGGATCACTTCTGTGGCTCTGTTCAACAGTGGCACAGGAAAATAATTTTCTTGGGTGGCGAAAGCCAGGGTACATTTTTGGCTAGGCTTATATAGGCCCTAGGGCCAATAGCCTAGTACCTACCTATGAACCTAGTGGCAATCACAACATGTACTTCAGTTTTATCATTTCCATTCATTTCATTAATTCTTTGACTATCTACTTAAATGTGGAGGGTTGTAGGGCTAGCTGGAGCATCTCCTAGCACTCAGTTAGGGTAAGACATAGTAATTTAACCGGGCACAGGGTGCCCATCCATTGTAGGCTGCTGACCTATTTACGTGAATATGTATTATGTGTGTATATATAAAACAGAAAACTAGCACTCTGATGTCATAAAAAAAAAAAAAATAAAAATAAGAAAAAATTACTCCCTTGTGCAGTTGGAAAAAGGAGATAAAACCAGTTTCACTTATTCAAGCTCTGCCAATATCTTCCTTTTTCAACTGCACAAGGGAATAAAAGTTTGTTTTTATCTCGCCAGAGTGCTGGTTTATTGTTTTTTTTATATATAGATAAATATACATATATAGAGATATATATATGTATGTACTCACATGTGCTTATCTATATTATATATATAAATATAGATATATTATAAACACTAAACCGACATATATATACACACATACACACCACACACATATACACACACACAGACACTTAAATTGATTGAATACCATTTATGCCGACATGCATAATGTTGAAACAAATTAATCTATATTATGCACGTTGACACACTATTATGTATGCTCTGAGAATTAATCTTGTGTATACAAAACTTTAAAAAAAAAAAGCATAATTTTTTGCAAGAAGCAAGCTCCCCTGCACCCCCGGCTAATTATATATTCTAAGTCTGATATGGCACAAATTATATTTGGGATTGTCAATCTTGCACAACTGTTGACCATCGGTTTGGTCAACCATATTGTGTCTATTAAACAGATGCCAACCAAAGTACCATTTGACAAACTTTCCAGGACTCATCTGTGTATATGTATGTGTGTATAGATATATATAGATATATACATATATATATATATATATATATATATATATATATATATATATATATATATATATATATCTACAGAGAGAGAGAGATACACACACACACACACATATACAGACATCATTCAAGCCTATAGCACCTTTTTGTATAGTTCCAATCATAGCTCCTTAGGGTGTCTGATCTTCTATAACAATATAATAACGGCTGTGAAAGAAAAATTGTGCTGTGTTGTAATTCATATAGATTTAACTTCTTCATTTGACAGGGTCATACACAAAACACTGATCAACAAATTGGAACAGCTAGGGACTGATGTAGTCTTGATAAGCTGGATAGCTGCATGGCTTACAAACAGGACATGGCAAGTATCATACAGCAATTAGACAGGTTAAATTGAAGTTTACAGACAGTGTGTCCCACAAGGCTCTGCCCTAGGCCCGTACTTGTTTAGATTGTATCTTTCAGATCTGTCTTTTTCAACTCAGGTTCAATGTCTACTAACACATAACTAACTGTTATATTGCAACAGTTGATTTTATTTCATATGAATGTAATCTAATTAGCTAATATATGTATAACTGTACTCTGTATATTACTGAATGTCTTAGGTTCATAGGTGTGTACTAGGCTAATGGCCCTGGGGCCTTTACAAGCCTAGCCATAGGATTACCCTGGCATCGTGCCACTTGACCTTAGCTCCCAGTGCCTTTGTTGAGTAGAGCCACTGAAGTTATCCCCGGGGTGAATTTTCTATTTCCCATCCACTCATCAAGATTTCTCTTGAAGAGGGTCTGTTTAAATATGTTTGTAATATGTTGGAGCTTTTCTCCCCAGGCCTCCTCTTTAAAGAGGTGTTTGACTAAACCCATTCAGACAAACCTGGTAAACAAAATAAAAAAAAAAAGCTACACTCATTCCCCCACCACAAGGGTGGACACACCACTGAACTTGCAAATAGCAGACCAAGAAGCCTTACCAGCCTTCTTTGTAAATTAATGGAGCACATCATTATTCAATTCATAAACAAAAATATTGTGTTTGAGAAGTTTTGGCAACTAAGGCAAATTTTAGAAGTTAACTTTGAGAAAAGGGGAATAACTTCCAAAAACTTGTAACATCAGCAACGTTTTTTCAAGCTTAATTGAATTCTGCTTACTGTTCTCAGTTGTAGCTATGACCTTTATGACCTTATATTTGTAATTAGCATTGTAAATTTTATACCATATTATTTTTACCATTTTCATGCATATAACTGAATTGATCTGCACTGGCACTTTATACAGGTATGTTTGTAGTGTATTTAATTTATTCTTACTGCCTATATATTAATCCGTGTTAAGCACACTTTATTTAATCGGTGTTCTACAGTATAAACAAAAAATGATTGATTTCAATAATTGGCCTAGTTTTTGGTGTCATTCAAAGAGGATCCAGTTTCTGTCAGCCTGAAAACCCATTGTCAATTGACCTCGCTTTGCCAGAGACGGTTTGCACCTGCCACCACTAGGCTTTTATAGGTTCATAGGATGATACTAGGCTATTGGCCTAGAGGTCCTTATAAGCCTAGCCAAGAATTTTGCCTATGTTCCCACAAAGTCAGCACCTGTCTAGCTGGGACACAGGTGGGATCCCAGAGGTGTATTTTCTGTTTCCCATCCACTCGTCCAGGTTCCTCTTAAAGAGAGCTACAGAGGTACTCTACTTGACATGGAGAGGGAGTCTATTCCACAGATGGATGAATCTTTGGGACACAAATCTGTCCTGCCAACAAGTTCTATTAATCTCGCAGACCTGGTTGAGGCCTGGAGTGCAGGTTGCATTACTGGAGTTTGACTTACAGATATGCAGCTACTCCATCAAGGCTGGGTCTGAGATGGTCTTGTATGCCAGACACAGGTTTTCTCTGAGCAATCTGTACAAGACTGAGTAGAGGGACAGGCCTTTTAGCCTATCTGTGTAGGATTGGTGTTTGAGACCTTTCAGATGCTGGCATAGTCTCTTGCCTCCTCCATAGTGCCTTTTTTAGACAAGGTCTCGAAAACAAACTTGCCAACATGAAATCTGCCAGTCAAAACAAAATAAAGGTCATGCTGCTAAACACTAGGAGCTTAAACCAAAAACTGCACACCCTGGAAGCACTTCTATCACTGGAAGATGTAGATGTCTGTGCAGTCACAGAAATCTGGTTCAAAGGCCTCAGAGAGTACCCCAGCCTTGCAAGGCTACAATGTCCTCCGCACCTTCAGACCACAAAACGAACATGTGAGAACCAAAGGAGGCAGCGTTTCTATCTACATTACAGATAAATTCACCTCCCATCTAGTTAGACTGGACAACTCCATGGAGTTACTCCAAGTACAGGTTTCAGTGGGTAAGACCCCATTCAAGACATACCCAGTTATAGATCCCCCTCCATGGGTCATGACACACACGAAGCCTACTTGAACAAACTGGAGTCAGTCCAAATATTCCCAAATATTCTGGTTATGGGGGATTTCAATTATCCCACCATAATCTGAGAAACCTATGCTAGCCCTAACTCAATAGCGCAAAAGTTATTTGACTTTGTTAACTCAAATGCCCTGGAACAAATTGTTCATACCCTGACAAGAGGAACAAACATACTAGATCTGGTCCTCACTAACATGTTAAACAGATGCACTGCCGCAACTGTCGGACCCACATTAGTTAAATCTGACCACAAATCAGTCACCTTCAAGTTGGTGCTAGCAAAACTCACAAAGGGGGAACTCAGACTAAAAAACTTCACCAAGGCAAACAATACACTCCTAGGTGAAGGTATAAATGCATTCCAAGCCCTAACCCCAGCTGGAAGTGGTAACTACACAAAGCTTACACTAAAGCCCAGAACAATCACTTGCACAAGTGTATAGCCTTGACTGTACCAGAAAGAATCAAAGCCAGAGCCCCAAGTAAAAACAAGATGTCATGGTGGACATCTAGCATCAACAAACTTTACAATTAAAACAAAAAGCCGCTGTCCAAGAAAACAAAGGTGAGGCCCCAACAAAAGAAAAGACCCTCCTCAGCCTCAACAGGTAAATAAGACAACATATCAAATCCTCTAAGGGCTCTTTTGAGAAAAAACTAGCAAGCACAAGCAAGGATAAACGTAAGGCATTTTACAGCTATGTACTTAACCTAAAAGGTAGGACCCAAGCATATGCAGAACTAGTGACTAACGGCATCACACACACTGATCCCGCAGAGATAGCAAACCTGCTAGCAGATAGGTTTGGTGAAAATTTCACTCCCTTATCCTCTCCAAACTTTTCATAATCTTCACCCAAACTCCCCCCAACCTTGCATATGTGAATCTGAACAATAAATTATTAAAGCCTTGTCAAAAGCAAAAACAAAATCTCCTCTTCAATTTTTCTTCCGGAACTAGACAAACTTTCAACTTAAGTACTCAAGCCATTCATTTCTCAGCCCGGCACTTGCTCAAAACTCATAGCAAGCACTTATAAACCCTAGCACTAGACCCCCCCCCCCTATACTGTACAGAAGGACAAGGCTCTGTATTCAACCTTACCAGACATTCAGTAAAACAGTTCACTGTACCTATCCAGGCATGTCCAAAGGGCAGTTTCAGGTGTATTCTCCAGTCCAACTGGTGAATCTGGGCATTTTGAGGCAATGTTACAACTGCCTCATGTACACAGACAACCCTTTCCTCCTACCACCAAACACTAATACATGCGAGAGATGCAATTATACAGCCAAACTGGAGGCTAAGCTCTCTCATCCCAAGACTGGATCAGACAGTCAAGAGGAGAAGGGAAATACTTGCATTACACCACCAGTCTCACATAGACTCATTAAACCAGCACCGGCAAAAAACACACATAAATACATGAAAACATACTTGGAGGCTCTAAATAAAAATCTGCAAAAGCAACAGAGACCTCCAAAGCAGACATCCAAGTAACCTCCACCCCCCCCAACCCAAACCATGAAACACATACTTCACAAAACCAGTGTGCCCCGCAATGACAGCCCTTAAGGTAAAATAACATACCCAACATACTAGTAATAGGTGACTCTATAGTCAGGCACACTGACGTCCCACTCACTAGACTGAATAAGGAGAAGGTTACTGTTAGCTGCCTGTCAGGTGCCAGGATCTGCCACATAACACAAGCACTCAGGTCACTCCAGAACAAGTACAAAAAATGACTCTGTCATTGTCCATGTTGGTGTGAATGATCTAAGCCATACCTCCCTGGACTACATGAAAAGAGACATGGAAGAGCTCTCTGATCACGTAGCCCAGGTTGGTATGACCCTGACCCTGAGTAGCATCCTGCCCTCACCAAGAAAGACACCACGGTATAAAGAAAAAAAATATCAATTTCAACAATTGGCTAAGTTTCTGGTGTCATTCAAAGGGGATCCAATGTCTGGGATGACATGCTCGACAAGCCACGCTGCTTCGCTAGAGATGGCTTGCACCTGTCACCCTTAGGCTTTTGAAGACTGGCCAAGGCTCTTGCCACCCCCATAGTGCCTTTTTTAGGCAAGGCTCAAAAGATAAACCCACCACCGTAAATAGCACAAAACAAAAAACTGAGGGTAATGCTACTCAATGCCAGAAGTCTAAACCTCAAAATGCACGCACTCGAGGCACTCCTCAGTATGGAAAAAATTGATATATGTGCAGTAACAGAAACCTGGTTTAAAGCTCCAGAGAGCACCAGCACTACCAGGCTACAACTCATACCATACATTTCAGCTGCAGAACGCGGACTGAAATACAAAAGGTGGGGGTGTATCCATATTCATCAAGGATACCCACACCTCCAGGTTAGAGGCACAGCACGATGCTTCAGAGATCATCCACGTGCAACTAACAATGGGCAAAACTGCAATTCAAATTGTAGCTTGTTACTGATCACCCACCATGTCCCAGGACCCCCATTCCGCATTTCTGGAAACATTGGGAAACATAAAGGTCTTACTAAACACCCTAATATTGGGTGATTTCAATTACCTAAACATTAACTGGGAGAACTACTTGAATACTAACTCCCTTGCCCAACATTTCCTAGAATTTATAAACTCAAACACCCTGGATCAATTGGCAACACTCCCACCAGAGGTGACAACATGTTGGACCTGGTCATCACCAACATGGGCGACCGGTGTTCCACACTGGAGGTCAACCCCTTGCTGGTTAGATCTGACCATAAACAAATCACTTTGGATATCCACATTCCGCCCCCACCCCCGGACAAGGAAACCACCGTGAAAAACTTTTCAAAAGCAAACTTCACGTTACTTAAGACCAATGTGGAAAGTTTCAAAGCCCCCATGCTAAAGGATAACGCTGTCCAAGCTGAAAAATCCTTTACTAATGCATTCTATGGGCATCTACATGAATGCATGGATTGTGCTATCCCAAGCAAAACTAAGACTCACTCCTCCAAGAAAAGGAAACCAGTCTGGTGGACCCCTGTCATAAACAAGCTATACAATAGAAGGAGGAAACTAGTACAGAAAAGAGTAAAATCACAAGAAGGGAAGACATCCCTGATCAGTATCAGCAAGAAACTATGATCCCTCATAAAATCACCCAAGGCGAGTTTCGAAAGAAAAATTGCCAAGGACTCCAAAGATAACTGCAAGGCATTCTTTAGCTATGTCAAGAATCTAAGTGGCAATGCTCAGATCTGCTCAGAGTTAGTGCAGAATGGCACAAAATACACTGAACTGACCGATATTGCCAACATCCTGGCAGACAGGTTCAGTGCAAACTTCCCCCCCCTCACCCCCAAAAGGGCCCACGACCATACCAGGAGAATGTACAGCCCCTGAAATCACAGACACTCAGGTTAAAACAGCCCTCTCCAAAGCCAAAAACACAGCATCAATGGGACTGGACGGTGTCCCAGGCTGTGTCCTACATGAGCTCAAAGATGAACTAACTCCTCACCTAAACACACTGTTCAAACTCAGCTTCTCCACAGGTTACATACACATAGAGTGGTGCACAGCAACAGTTATTCCACTCCACAAAGTTGGAGCCACAACAGACCCTGGGAATTATCATCCTATGAGCCTGACTATTTTGGTCTGCAACGCTATGGTGCGCATCATCATGGAACTCATTAACAGAGACATTGGGAACCTCCAAACACTGGACCATACCCAGTTTAGCTTTGCTAAGGACAGATCATGCCTCCTAAACTGGGTGGACTTCTTTGAGACAGTTACCAAAGCTATAGACGAGGAAAAGGTGGTACACACAGCCTGCCTAGACCTCGCAAAGACCTTTGACACCATTCCCCATTCTGGTATTATAGACAAGCTCACCAGCCTGAACATAAACCCCTATGTCACAAGATGGGTTGCCAACTGGCTCATGGACAGAACCCACATGGTGAGAGTTGTGGGAGCTAGGTCTGACTTTAATCCGGTTACAAGTGGCGTTCCCCAGGGCTCAGTTCAAGGACACCTCCTGTTCTTGATATACTTCTCAGGGGTACAGGCAAGAACAGGTGGACTATGGCTGACCAAGTTCAAAGATGACTGCAAACTAGGCACTATAATTGACTCTCTAGCTGACACAGACATCCTCCAAAAGGGTCTCACGGAGATGGATACCTGGTGTCAAAATCATGGCCTCAAGCTAAATGCCAAAAAGTGCATAGTCATCCCCTTTGGAAAAACAAAGTACCCACAAACTACCACATAGGTGGTAGTCCCCTAAATATGGAAAATATAATAAGAGATCTGGGGAACCAAGTAGATAGTAATCTCTCCTTTGATAATCACATTGCCAAAGTGGTTAGAAAATCCTTCTGTGTGGCCCACCTAATCACAAAAGGGTTTGCATCCAGATCAAAAGAGGTCATTGTGCCCCTCTACTCATCACTCATCAAACCCATCATAGAGTACAACACACCATTTGGGATGTACCTTACAAGACACCTGCAACAGCTGGAAAGACCACAGAAGTACCTCACCAAGAGGATCACTGGCCTCAAACAGATGCCCTATGCGGCTCAACTGAAGAAACTCCCGCTGTACTCGGTTGCATACCGCTACTCAGAGGTGATCTTTGCCTGACATACAAGGCTATGTCCAATCCAGAATTGATGAACATGCTCCACCTAAAGAAAACCTTATCCCCTTGAGCCACACCACAACAATAAATAGGATGTGCTGGAGGGATAGATTCCTGTCCCAGAGACTTCCCGTGCTTTGGAACAAGATTCCAATCTACATTAGACAGAGCTCCTCACTAACACTCTTCAAGAGAAACCTTGACGAGTGGATGGGAAACAGAAAGTTTACCTCGGGGATCACTTCAGTGGCTCTGCTGGACAGAGGCACAGGGAACTAATTAAGGGGGGTGGCGAAAGCCAACACATTCTGGCTAAGCTTATAAATGCCTTTGGGCAGATAGCCTAGTACCTATCTATGAACCTATTGGACCAGACGGCATCCCAGGCTGTTTTCTAAACAGACTAAAACATGAATTAGCATCACCATTAAGAACCCTTTTCAATCATAGCCTAACCACAGGCTTTGTTCCTGTGAAATGGAGAACAGCAACAGTTATTCCCCTCCACAAAAGTGGCCTAGCAACAGACCCAGGGAATTACAGACCCATAAGCCTGACCAGCCTCATCTGTAAGGCCATGAAACGTATCATTATGGACTTCATAAATAAAGACATATGCAACCTCCAAACTCTGTATCCATCCCAGTTTGGTTTCATCAAGGGCAGGATCCGGGATCACAAGTAGTCTGCAACCTTAACTTCGACCACCATGTGTCCACTGTAGTAAGGAAGGATTTCTATGTAGCACATTTGATTAGTAAAGGCATTGCCTCAAGAGCAAAGGCGATTATAACCCTTTTATACTCGGCACTAATCTGACCCATAATTGAGTATAACGCCCCATTTGGCATGCACCATACAAAGCACCTGCAGTAATTGGAGAGACCAAAGAGGTTTCTAACAAAGAAAATCAAGGGACTCCAGCATGTCCCATACACAGACCAGCTAAAGTCTCTGTCACTATACTCTGTGTAACATGGATGACATGGGGGAGACTTATGCCTGGCTTACAGACCCTGCTGCATATCCATAAATCAAATGGCACTAGAGCTACCAGTTCCAGGGACCTGAATATGGTCTGTGACTTAAATAGGACATGCTGGAGGGACAGATTTCTTTCCCAGTGATTGCCTCATCTTTGGAATAGACTGCCAATTCATGTGAAGCAGAGCACCTTTATGACACTGTTCAAGAGGAACCTAGACAAGTGGATGGGGCACCATAAATTCTTACCGAGGATAGTGCCCACAACCCTCCTGAATATGGGCAGTCATTACTAAATGCAGTCGTGGGTATTGATTAGCATTTCTATGGTATTACATTGGGATGAATCAGTTAGGCTTGAAATGACCTTCGGGTCAATAACCTCGTAAACTCTTATGATCCTTATTTTGAACCCAAATTATGGATGAAACCTTCTATGGGCCGGCCAAATTAAGTCATTCATAAACATATAAGTAAAATAAATTAATACAAAAAAAGCACAGAGGCTTGTCCTCCCCACCCTCCACAAACATACAGAAGGTACACCATTAGCAGAGTTTAGCCATCTGTTTCTGATATTTTGTATATTGGTTTACAGATGGACAAAAAGCTGCCCCACACTCACAGACATCTTTATTGCATATGTCTCTTGCATGTGTTGCTCTTTACATACTTGTTATTTTGTACTTCCCGTTGCACCTTTCTTAGCCCCCTTTTAAGCAGACTACATGTGGAACTGCATTCTTGACACAGTGTTATGGTGCTGTATGAGCCAGCCTTTCCTTTGAAATTTTTTTTCCTGTTTTAGTAATGCTACATTGCTTAATGTGCATCAGTTCTAAGCAATTTTTCAGTAATATATAAGCCAAAGTCTTCATACATGTTAGTTCTCATTGTTACAGTCCGCTTTGACCAGCTTTTTATGCCTCATATCACTAATTATTAAGATCTCTGCATTATTTCAAATTCAAGAGCCAGTCTGCTGAAATAGTTTTATTTACCCCTAGCAACTTGCACAGTTAGTGCTGCGGTAGCGTTGTCGCCTCACAGTAAGATGCTGACTGGTTCGATTCTCAGCTAGAGCGTCTTCTGCATGGAGACATGCGTGAATGGGCGTACCTTCATTGAAGGTTGTGCGTCAGGGCTGGTAACTCAGCACGTAAAAATCAACTGCCAATCATTAGCGGACCAGTGTTCCGCTGTGGCGACCCCTAACCGGGAAAAGCCAAAAGACACAACTTGCACAGTTAAATAATGTTCTGTATCCAGCCCATATTTATGCAACATGCTTCACATTATTGCCCTCTATGACATATTCAACTTGATCAACATGAATCCAAACCATTTATTTAGATTTTTTTCTTGCTATAAAGTAATTCATAATTCATGTTGAACTAACATACTAAGGGTGTAAATGATCCATCAGTCCATCAGCTATTAAGACATTTTTAGCTTGCAAGTAAGCATGCAATAACATTGTAATAGTTGCCTTTACTTTCATATGAATGTAATCTAGTTAGAAAATGTATGTGTGATTGTTCATGTATATTATTTAATGTCAGTCAATGTGTATTACTGAATGTCTTTTTTTTTTGTAATATGTTGGAGCTTTTCTCCCCAGGTGTCTGCTGAAACGGGTTTTTGACTAAACCCATTCTGACAAACCTAGTAAACAAAATCAAAATAAAATAAATATCTCTGTGATAAACTTTCAAAAACTAAATTTCCCTAGTAGCTCAATATGGTAAACCTTGTATACCTCTGTACAATTTATATATCACTGAATATGTGTAAATCTCTCTCTATTGTAGTATACGTATAGAAATATGCAAATATGCCTCTGAATGAATTAATATATAGATAAATAAAACATTTTCAGTACACTGGCTGTTGATTGCAAAATGATGCTAAGGCCTTTACTAACTGTTGTACTGTAGTTACTCCCCAGTGAAGTAAGTAACTGCAGCATTTTCTCTACCAATTAAATTTCTATGAATTTTGTAAACTGTGTCATATATTCACAATCACATAATCAAAAATGTGCATTAAATGTTAATTTGTTCTCCAAAATGATCCATAGTGTTTTAAATGACTTCACAAACTAATGGGTTTTACCATCTAAAGCATATGTCCTTTTGTTGCTGGTACATCAAGACTGATGTATACCACTTCTGTTAATAGTTAACCAAACAGTTAAGCTAAGCAGATGTTGAGGAAGGGGGTCACTAGGAAGAACATACCCACTGTGACATCCAGTTTTACAGTCATTTGCATATTTGATTACCTTCATGCTCGAATGTAAAGGGAAGTGAGACTCGCACAGATTAAACGATAATGGCCCCAGGACTGATTCCTAGGGCAATTCACTGCTACCTGATATTTTGAACAGTTTCTCTTTGTAACAGCTTCAGTTTAAGCCTTCCAAATACCCAGGGCTTAAAAGTAAAGTAAAGAATCTGACAGTGCTCCATTTATATAAAATTTCAATAATGGTTACATGAGGGATAATGTTCCTGAAAGCAATAACTATACCCAGAATACACTAGAGCAGAACTCAAACCATCATAAATAAACACAAAACATCAACCGGATTTTCTAGAAATATTTTCTTGAGAGAGATCCATGGTGAAAAAGCTTTAGCAGTGTCATTTCTTTCTAGCAAAATCTACTCTTTCTCTATAGTACTCGCTAAGACAGATGTCAGTGTAATGGTTTCATAACAGCTAGGCAAGGATTTGTCACCTCCCTTGTAAACCAGGATAACCTCAGCGGGTTTCATTATTTCTGGGAACATCACCAGGAGTTATACATGTCTCGTATTAGTCTGAAACTGCTCTATGTAAAAACCTGTGTTAGACTAGTAAAATGTATCACATCACAATTAAGTTCCATTGTTTTCTGTTAGTGGACCAGCACAATATTTCTTCACTTTTCCCAATGATAATTTTTGTTTGTTTAATATTCTTTTTCTTTCTCCACCTGCCTACTGCTTCTTCCAATGGTGGACTTATGACCATTCATCCTGTAAGGAGATGAAGACCTGCCAAATCTCCTTGGGGTAAAAGTTGAACAGAGGGAGGCATCATCCAGGCAGGCATGAGAGGTGTTTGTGCCCCACCCTGCCCAACTTACAGAGACAAAAAAAATACTTATCCTAGCAGCCCCCCAGTAAAGTCCATCTATGTTTTAAGGGATTACTTTAATTGTTCCCAGGCAAGGGAACCACCCAGCATCCTCACACCCATATCAGTGTTATTCTTTGTGATGGGACTCAGGGGTACTTCCTAACTGCGGTGCCTTGATATGAACATTTGTGTCACAGTAGCCTCTCACCTATATCTGCATGCTTCTGTGCATGACCAGTAAAAGTTGCCATCGCTGGCTTGGTGAAATCATATACATATCCTGGATATCTACTTCTGATAGGTATGTGCACCTTAGCAATCAGACCACACCTACCCCCAGGATGAGTAACACAACATTACCCACTCATTCCCACCCTTACCTGCCTTGCCCAAGCTGCTATTAAAACTCATGTCCTCATTAGGGTTTTATCTGTCTACATCATGGAGCTGATCTCTTTCTTGGAGTCATATAATTAAGGAATAATGTCTCCACCATCCCATGCATGTAGGTGAGTTGTTGGTCTCCCTAACTGCCAGTACGTGTGAGTAAGCAGCCCTCATGTGCATGTGTATGCTTATCTTTATTTGTGTGCATGTATGTGTGTGTCTGCATGTATATGCATGCATGTTACTGTGTGTGTGTGTGTGTGTGTGCATGTATGTGTGCCTGCATGTATATGCATGCATGTTACAGTGTGTGTGTGTGTGTGCGCGTGCGTGCGTTCATGTGTGTGTGTGTGTGTGTGTGTGTGCATGTGTGTGTGTGAGTGCGTTCGTGCGCGTGTGTGTGTGTGTGTGTGTGTGTGTGTGTGTGTGTGTGTGTGTGTGTGTGTGTGTGTGTGTGTGTGTGTGTGTGTGTGTGTGTGTGTGCATGTGCGCACTCTGTTTCACTGCTGTCTTTTCCACCACTAGTTCTCTGCCTTACAACCATTGCTTGTTGAATAGGCTCAGGTTCCCCATGACCCTGAACAGGATAACGGTGGAAATGGAAAATTGATTTATGAATGAAAACCACTGTATACTTTATAAAGTATTAAAAAAACAGTGAGGAGATGAGATCAAAATTATCAAAACTATTACTCAGTAAAGGGAATTCATGTAGTACTTTGATTATTATAAAATACTGGAGAAATAGTTCTCCAACAACCTTTGATGTGAAATTTCTGAGAAAAGTTAATTAGCTGGTAAAGAAGGTAGTCTTTTTTTATAATGCTTACATTTGAAAAACCCTGGTTTTGCTACCAATCACAGTCATGTATTTGGTTTACATCCACTTCAAATTATTTTAACAATGTATACATGTTTAATAGAAATAATTTTAGTGTAAATAACTAATGTCTGCCTTTGTCTTTCTCATTGCCATTTGGTAATGCTATACAACATTTCTTTTAATGTCATTATATAGTTATTTATTGAGTCACTAATTGTTTTTTTTTTTTGTTTGTTTGTTTTTTCTACTTGTTAACCAGGATAGAGCACTGATTGTGTAGACTATTTCCTGTTTAAGCCAGAGGAGAACATTAAACTGAAAAAGTGTAAGACCCTGATGGTTCGCCATTACCATCTTACAGAATTATAGAAAAAAAGTAACTACTCCATTACATCAAGTTCTTGCAGAATATGGACAGCAAGAAGACCTACGCCTATCCATCTTAGAAGCCACAAACTCTTCTTTGTAAAAACTTGACAAGGATTGCAGACAGGTGATGTCTCACTCCCATCTTACTAATAGATGTGGTTCCCTTGGCATAACTCATTTTCCTGACCCAAACATGATATATGTGTTGTAGATTTTAACTAATGTATTAGAACCTTTAGTAATGTCTTTTTAGCTATGGATCACACTCATGAAGAATGGGGATTGGTCTCCCTACATGAAGAAAAAGTTTCTGGTAGAATTTCATGGGAACAAGGGCTTTGTGTTTTAAAAGAACTTTGGGTCATCCAAATGAGTCACCTTCAGTGACAAGTTGCAAAATGATGAAAAGTGGTGAACTCTTATCATGGAGACTGCTGTAAAATTAGTAGTCCTGTTATGACCTCCCTGTACTTTGTGAAGAAGAAGAAACTATAAGTTCAGGAATATATCCCAGCCGAGTGTAGCCTCCCGGACATCTCAAATGCGCAGGTGAAAGCTGCTCTCTCTAAAGCTAAAAACACAGCATCAATGGGACCGGATGGTGTCCCCAGCTGTGTGCTACACGAGCTAAATGAGGAATTAAACCCGCACATAAGGCAGCTGTTTAATCTCAGCCTTACCACAGGATACGTGCCCAAGGAGTGGCGTACGGCAACTGTGGTCCCACTCCACAAAGGTGGCGCCTCTACGGACCCTGGTAATTACCGCCCCATAAGCTTAACAAGTCTAGTCTGCAAAGCTATGGAGAGGATCATAATGGAGCTCATAAACAAAGATATAGGGACTTGCAGACATTGGACCCGACCCAGTTTGGCTTTGTCAAGGGAAGATCATGCCTTTTGAACTTGGTCGACTTCTTGAAATAGTCACCAAGGCCATTGATGAGGGAAAGGCAGTCCATACAGCCTACCTTGACCTTGCAAAGGCTTTCGACACAATACCCCACTCGGGTATTGTAGAAAAACTTACCAGCTTAAATGTAAACCCATATGTCACAAGATGGGTTGCAAACTGGCTTAAGGACAGAACCCACAGGGTTAGAGTTGCTGGCGCTGTGTCAGACTCCAAGCCGGTCACAAGTGGTGTCCCACAGGGCTCGGTCCTTGGCCCCTATTGTTTGGCATCTACTTCTCAGAAGTACAGGCCAACATGGGAGGACTTTGGCTGACAAAGTTTGCAGATGACTGCAAACTGGGCCATAGTGGAAAGTGCATCGGACACTGATATCCTTCAGAAGGGACTCACGGAAACAGATAGCTGGTGCCAGAGCCATGGCCTGAAGTTAAACGCCAAAAATGTATAGTCATACCCTTCGGGAAAAACAAGGTAACCCCAAGCTACCATATAGGTGGCAATCCACTAAGCACAGAAGAGGTTATCAGGGACCTGGGGACCCAGGTTGACAGTGGCCTTTCTTTTGACACTCACATTGCTAAAGTGGTTAGAAAGACCTTCTACATTGCCCACCTGATCATGAAGGGATTCACATCCAGATCTAGTGAGGTCATTGTTCCCCTGTACTCTTCACTTATCAGACCAATGATCGAGTACAATGCCCCATTCGGGATGTATCTCACCCGACATCTGCAGCAATTGGAGAGACCCCAAAAGTTCCTCACCAAAAGGATAAAGGGACTCCAAAATCTGTCATATGCTGCCAGATTGAAGAAACTCCAGCTCTATTCAGTCGCATACCGTCTGCTCAGAGGTGACATGTGCCTGACATACAAGGCCATGTCCAACCCGGAATTAATGGACATGCTCCACCTCAAAAAATCCAAATCCACCAAAACCACTAGAGCAAGCGACTTAAACCTTAGCACGGATATAAATAGGACGTGCTGGAGGGATAGATTTATCACTCAGAGACTCCCTATGCTGTGGAATAAAATCCCGGTCCATGTGAGGCAGAGCACCTCGCTGACTCTGTTCAAGAGAAATCTAGACCTGTGGATGGGAGATCGTAGGTTTACCCCGGGAATCATCTCTGGGTCACTGCTGGACAGAGGCACAACAAACTAATGGGCACAGTATTTTTTCATATAAGGGGTGGCATAAGCCACAATAATTTGGGCTAGGCTTATAAATGCCTTAGGGCAGATAGCCTAGTATAAACCTATGAACCTATGAACCTATATGCACAGTGTAGCTCTCACAGGAATATTCCACAACAGCCTCAAGAGAAACATCATTATCCTAGGGACCTTGAAGCAAAAGAGCTAAATAACATGCTTCTGCAGTAAAACCTTCAGAACCCAATAAAATGTCAAGCCAGACCTAATCTGCAAACAGGCAGTCATACCACCATTGATCTCATCATGTCTGACAGAAAAGTGTTGTATGAATATCTCCATATTTCAATATTACTTAAGTGACTATTACCCTAGCCTCTCTACATGGTTAGTCAAATCAATAAAGTCTTCCGCATAAATTGTTTTGGGTCAACCTTTTCCTGAGCATAAACTTCTCATCCTCTGGTATTCATAAGTACCCTGTCTTCTATCCAAGGCACCCTCTTTCTTCTGCATATGCAGGAGATTAACACCACAAGTATGTCCTTGGCTTTCAAGAGACAATATGAATCTCTTGAAACTAAGGGACTGTGCCTGAACTGTCTGGAAACAGGACAAGAGCAATAACCTTCTGCAACAAATATATCTCACCTTAGGGAAACAAAACAGTGAAGCAACTATTTCTGCTAAGGCCCTGTATCTACATACTAAACAAATGTCAACCACTAGTAATCCAAAACTATTCTGGAAATAAGTAAAGCAACTAACTGAGCAAGTTGCAAAAAACCACCTCCACTCTAATAACAGGTGAGCCTTCCATTAGTACTGCAATAGACTTCAAATAGGTTCATAGGTTATAGGTTCATAGGTTGGTACTGGGCTATCTGCCCGAAGGCATATATTAGCCCAGCCACATTGTGCGGTATTCACCGCCCCTTTAGCAGTTCCCTAGACCCTTGTACTAGCAGCTAGTACCCTTGGCCCCTATCTAGTAGTGCTGTTGGTGTGATCCCCGGTGTGAACTTTTTGTTACCCATCCACTCATCAAGATGATGGCAATGTCAGAAGGGTCAGTGTATTTTGTTCCATTTTGTACTAGCTCAGAACAGACCTGAGAGTTGCCATTTAGGTTTTTGATGTAGCCATAGAAGGCCTTATGGTTATCCTTGGCATCTTTGGCAACTTTCTTTTCAAAATTAGCTTTAGTTGACTTGATGAGGGCCCTCAATTTCTTACTAATGCTGATCAGGGATGATTCTTCTACTTGAGATTTGGCCTTTTTTTGTATAAGTCTCCTCCTTTTCTTGTAAAGTTTGCTTATGGCCGGGGTCCACCAGCCTGGTTTCTTCTTGCTTGAGGAAGGAGTCTTGGTTTTATTTGGGATAGCACGGTCCATGCAATCCTGAAGATGCATATAGAGTGCCTTGGTGTAGGATTCCACATCCTGGATAGCATTATCCTTCTGCAAGGGAATAGTGAAGCTTTCCACTTCGGATGCAAGTAGTTTGAAATTTGCTTTGGAAAGGTTTTTGGCTATGGTTTCTTTGACTGGGGGAGATGGAGGGGTGAAGATATCCAGGGTTATCAGATTGTGGTCTGATCTGACCAAGGAGGGAGTGATAACGGGTGTGGTACAATGGGCGCCCATATTTGTGATGATTAAATCCAATATGTTGTCCCCTCTAGTGGGGGAACATACTAGTTGTTCAAGGGCATTTGAATTTATAAATTCTATGAATTGCTGAGCATAGGAGTTGGAACATTGGTAGTTCGCCCAGTCTATACCAGGGTAGTTGAAATCACCCAAGATTATGGTGTTGGGTAGGACCTTTATATTTTCCAATGTCTCAAGGAATGCAGAGTGAGCATCTTGGGACATGTTGGGTGATCTATAACCGGCTATGACTTGAAATGTGGTTTTGCCTGCTGATAGTTGCTCATGGATGATCTCTGGGGCATCATGCTGTGCTACTAACCTGGAGATATGGGCATCCTTGATGAATATGGATACACCTCCACCCTTTGTACTGAGATCTGGAAACTGAGGCTGGAAGGTATAATATGAATTATAACCTGGCAGTGCTAGGTGCTCTCTTGAGCCTTGAACCAGGTTTCGGTCACTGGACAAACATCGATTTTCTCCATGCTGAAGAGAGCCTCGAGTGTGTGCATTTTGAGGTTGAGACTTCTGGCGTTGAGTAGCATTACCCTTAGTTTTTGGTTACCTATGCTGGTTACGGTGGTTGGTTTGTCCTTTGAGCCTTGCCTAAAAAAGGCACTATGGGGATGGCAAGAGCCTTGGCCAGTATTCGAAAACCTAGGGGTGACAGGTGCAACCCATCTCTGGCAAAACAGCGAGGCTTGTCTATCATGTCATCCCAGGCAGACAGACACTGGATCCCCTTAGAATGACACCAGAAGCTTAGCCAATTGCTGAAATTGATCATTTTGTCTTTGTATTGTGGTATCATTCTAGGTGAAGGTAGTATGCTACTCAAGGTCAGGGTCATACCAGCTTGGGCTACATGATCAGAGAGCTCCTCAATGTCTCTTTTCATGTAGTCCAGGGAGGTACGTCTTAGATCATTCACACCAACATGTACAATGACAGTGTCATACTTGTACTTGTTCTGGAGTGACCTAAGAGCCTGTGTTATGTGGCAGATCCGAGCACCCTACAGGCAGCTGACAGTAACCTTCTCCTTATTCAGCCTGGTGAGTGGAACATCCATGTGCCTTACTATAGAGTCTCCTATTACTAGCGTGTTAGGTATGGTGTTTTGCCTTAAGGGCTGTTGTGAGGCACACTGCTGAGGTGAATTATGTGTTTTCTGGCTTGTGTTTGGGGGTGCAGGTTGCTTGCTTGTCTGCTTTGGAGGGAACTGTTTCTTTTTCAGATTGGTACCTAGTGCCTCTGAATATGTTTTTGTGTATTTATCCGTATGTTTTGCCGGTGCTTGTTTTGTAGATTCATGTGTGACAGGTGGTGTGATGCAAGTGTGTCCCTTATCCTCTTGACTGTCTGTTACAGTAATGGGTTGGGAGCGCTTAGCCTCCAGTCTGGCTGTGTATTTGCATCTCTCACAAGTGTTTGTGTCTAGAGGTAAGAGGAGAGGGTTGTCTGTATACATGAGGCAGTTGTGACATTGCCTCAGGATGCCCAATTCCACCAGATGAACTGGAGAGTACACCTGAAGTTGACCTCTGGACATGCATTGAAGAGTAAATTGAACTTATGTCCTGCGGACAATCAAGGGTCTTATGCTATATTATAATAGTGCTGTCTAGGAAATTTGGAGAATAATAGTGCTGTCTAGGAGATTAGGACAAGTACTGATTTCATTCATCATTTACCTCTGCATCCATACAGGATGCATGATCCATACAAGATTCTTTAATTAATTTATTTATTTATTTATTTATTGCGGGGAAGGTGGCTTTCTTAGCCAGAGGTCTTTGATCTCTGCTTGGAGATCTTAGAAGTAAATGCTAAAGAGAGGTCCCAGGTCAGCACCAAGCCCTGAACAACTCCACTGGTCACGTTCATACAATCTCATGAGGCACCTGCAACTCACCCTGTTTGGGTCCTGTCTTTCAGACATTTTGCTATCCATCTTACCATACATGGGTCAATTTTTAAATCATTTAGCTTTTCTATGATGCCAACATGGGGAATGGTATTTAACACTATTAATTAATCTTCCAGAAATATTGTCAGGTCCAATGGAGGAAGTAATTTAGTCTTGATTATCATTTTCAGTAAATTATACTTAGAGATAAATGGGGGTAGTAAGGGATTCAGGTAATTCAAGGCCTTTGGATAGAAGTCATGGAGTAAAAATAGCACCAAATTTGTTTGCAAGGATATCGGCAATATCTTTTGGGTCAGAAATGGAGGTATCACCATGAAAAAGTTCAGACCAGTGTAAGGTATTGTTTCATAACTTTCTAACACAGTTAAAGAAGGGTTTATAATTATCCTTGGCTCAGAGGCTAGCCTAAGTTCATGGTCTCCTTTGCTGAACCTGATAGTATCCTTCAGTTTTTTTTTTGTTTGTTTGTTTTGTTTTGTTTTGTTTTTTTGTAAAGCTACAGATACTAAACTTGAGAAAAGGGGGTTTGGCTCTATTAAATAATTTAAGGAGTCCTTTCTTTTGTTGTATAGTTTATTTGTGGCAGTGTTTTTGAATTTCTTGTGAGAAATGGTTCCAGCAGGGTCTGCTAGCTCTGTTCTTTTTTTCTAAATGAATATAGAATTCCTTAGCAAAGCTTGCTGCTGTATCAAGGTAGGGGAGTTGCTGTCATCACTGAATTTTGATATTTCATCAGAGTATATTGAGACTGTAGTCCTTAAATAAAGTAGGTTTCTAGTTTAGGTATTGGCAGGTTAAATGAGAAAGTCACAAGTTTGTGATCAGACTTCACTGAGGAATTAGATACTAGAAGAATAGTGCAAGCAGGGTTGCCAGATTTCTGACTGGCCAGGTAGGGACAAAGTGAAGACTAAAAAAAAAGGTCTTCCACATCTTTAATGCTGAACATCAGAGTTCCACATTAAACAGAAGTAGCTCTGTGTTTATTTTTTATTTGATTGGCCCGGGCCAATCAAAAATAAATAACACAGAGCTACTTCTGTTTAATGCGAAACATCGCAGTTCTGCATTAAACAGAAGTAGCTTTGTTTTGCGATTTTTTGATTGGCCCACATTGTATGTTATGTGCTGAGCTTCAAAAATGTAACCACAGTGCACCCTACTGGAAAAGGGCAAAACTGTAAGAAAATAAGTTGAATTGTTTATGATGGTAGTTATCTCAGCTAGGCGATGGAATGTCTGCAGCTAGAAATTCTTTCTATTGTCTGGAAACAGAAATAATGACAGGTTTCCAAGGTAAAAGTGTTTTAATAGTTTTACGACTTCCAGTTCTAGGCAAAACTTCAAAGAGATAAGCATTTTGACACAGAGGTGTAAATTTTAAGTTCCTGTTAGCCTGGGAACTAAAGGCAGAGGTGACAAGAATTATATAATCTGAGATAACCCAGCAGAAATGTTTGATAGTGATTTAAGAGTGATCTCAGAGAGTGACTCTGTGCATTTTGTATTTGTCTTTGGACCTAGAAACATCCTCTCATCAGCACTTCTCATCTGTATTTGCCTGGCTCTGTAAGTAAGTCATTTAGAGTGTATTGTCTCTTAGATATAGATAGGAATACAATAAAAATTAGTTTAGATGTTTTCTGTATTTATTTATTTCAGACTGTCCTGCAATGTTGTTTTGAAGTATTTCCTGTGATTCTGAACTCTGTAGTCACTGTGTTGAGTTATTGAGTATTGTCTTGTTCTTTTATTATTTATTAAATATGATTAAACATTTTAATTGTGGCTGGTATGTTTAGAGATATTTAAGCTCTTATAGTACTTGCATGTATTTGGTGATGCTGTACAGGCCACTCTTAAATAGCCTTGCTGTTGGTCACACTTACCATTTGGATAATAGTAACATTGCATAGTAGAATTGGTCACCGTCTGGGAAGGGCCTTATAGTAGCTGATAAGAGTCATTGGTGGCAGGTGGTACTACCTTATAGTCTGGGCAGAAGGGGGCATATCTAGTGGACCTGTGTCAGCCTTCCACAGGAGTGTCTGTGTGTTTGTATATAAATCAAATGTCAAAGTGTGTGTGTGTGTGTGTGTGTGTGTGTGTGTGTGTGTGTGTGTGTGTGTGTGTGTGTGTGTGTGTGTGTGTGTGTGTGTGTCAGCTACTTGGGCAGGGATATGAACCACTGATTGGACAGAGAGGGTGCTGGAGGTTTTGGCTTGACCACTCGGCTGAGATCTTAACCCTATAGCTGTGCCAGTGGGGAGCCTTATTGGGGATCTGCATAAAGAGAGAGAAACCAGCTGCAGACTGACTGTGATATCTGTGTGCTCATAAGGGAAATTGTTCTTTACTGTGTGTGTACTTGTCATCCTCCCAATGTGCACTCCCTCACTGGTGTTAGTGCGAGGATTGAGGCTGCTTGATTACTGGGCCAGTGCAGGGGAATCACAGGGAGATCATTTAGAACATTGAGGGATCTTACATGCTCATCAGGGGAGAAAGAAGGTGCTCTACAACAAATTATTAGTTGATAATTAATTCTATCTAGAGTGATCTGCACTGGGTCCCTAGGGATCTGTCTGGAGGTAATATGTTTCTTGACAATTATGGACACTCCACCACAGTTGCCATTGGGTCTGAAGACATGAAAAGTGTAAAACCCGAGTATAGTGTTAGTGCACTCTCTACATTTTAACCAGTTCTCAGTAGCTATACAGACATGGATGTTTTTCAAATGCAAGGGTGCCTCAAGATCAGGCAATTTATTGCTGAGAACTCTTAATATTGAGGACAACCACCTTAATGTGATCCAGTTTTGGGATTATGTTAGTTATGTTGGAATATCCATCAAATAGACTCTGCCTAAAAAGGCAGAAGGGTGCAGCAAAGGCTCTAACCAGTAGGTAAAATCCATGGAATGAGAGGTTTAGGCCTTCCTTAGAGATGAAAGATGGACTGTCGAGCATCTCGTCAAATGCTGACACATTCTGGATTTCCCTAGAATGACACAAGCTACTTAAACAATTATAGAAGCCAATTATCTTTTCTTTGTATCTAGGTATCATTTGAGGCCAAAGAAGGATTCATCTCAGAACTAGTGTCTTGTTTGCATTTGTAACATGCGTGGAAGTCCTGACATGTCTCTTTGCATTCCCTCAGGGTTTAAGTTCTCAAGGTGTTCACTCCTGCATGTACCACTATCATATCACAGTCATATTTATCAAAAGTGCCTTGTAAAATTACAGGGATCTTGAAAAATTATATGGTGCTGCTTACTGTGAAGGATTTGAAGTCTTCTTAAGACACTTAGTCTTGCTGGCTGGATTCTGCTGAAATCAAAGTATGGTTATATTTGCAATCACAGCCTGTTGCATACAGAAACTTGCAGAATATACACTGATGAGAGAATATACTTTGCAGCATCAACTTTAGAGCAGTAACAAATAACAAATAACTTTTTATAATAAACCAAATGGACTAACATTGCAGCTTAAAGAACTGTTCCACTTTACTTCTCATATAGTACAGATGATGTGAGAGATATAACATTTACCTCTACCAATACCCCTAACATAACTGGATTCATACAGATCTTTATATACAAATTTAGTCATGCACATACATATACATTTCCTCTTGGTATTCTATTTTGGAGAATTGCTCATCCTGTAGAAACAATACTAATTGTTGCAGATGCTGACGCAAATGTTGACTTAATAATATTAATTTTAAGCTTACTTGTTTAACAATGTCTTGTCACATTTTTGCTGAATTTATAAGAAGCCAGCTTTTCTGACAGTGTGAACATCCTGTATTCTGTTTGGATCTTTGTATAAGAACATCTGTTCTTGTGCCAATGCCGATAACAGTGTCATAAACATGTCCTGTTGTCCATTCTTTTTATATGCAGAAAAACATGTTTTTAAGGAAAACACATTGTCACAGTGTTCTTTAAAAGCAAATTTTGCATTTTTCCTCTTGCATACATCCTGTTTTTAAGTCTGTAAGGGAAAAATGTCCATTCAGCAGATTCCTTATTTTCCAAGCCATGGTCATTTAGTATGGATGCTGATCACATATTGCTAAACTCTGTTTCTGCATTTAAGCAAGCTTTATTTTATACCTTATTTATGTTACATATTTGTAACAAAATTACTTTCAACCTTAAAACCCTGTTGAGCATAATGTTACAATTCCTTCTTTTTATTTTAATGTACTCAAAACACTTTATACTGATATGTGTTTTTGATTACATTTTATAGAAAACACATTAAGAAACAAAACCTTTAGTCTTCTTTTGATACAAGTCAAAATGCAATTTTACAATGATATCAAGTATTACTACCAAAACTGAATGTATCTAACAAATTTTTCTTTTGCAGACCATTCTGTGAAAATATTTCATCAGTTATGAGCTGTGTCTGCTTTAGTTTAACTTGATTAATTTTTTCTTTTGCAATCACAGAATTTCATTTATGATTTAGAACTGTTTCATTAACTCTTTGCAAGTGTTGAATTAACTATAAGACAAGAACCATGTGCTACTGCAAGCATTTATACACTACTGAAAATATACAGTTTCAATGTCATTTTAACCATCACATTGTGTTTATGTCTCTGAACCGCCCATTAACACCTTGGTAAAACACTGAACTGGGCTTAGATAATAAATATTTGAAAGCAATTATTTTAGTATATTTACACTAAGAGTGTTATGTATATATTAGTCCATTAGCTGTATGAGTACAATATTTTAATATAATTTTCCTCTAACTTGGGTAAAACCAATGATATTACAACTTGACAAATTACTTTTGAACTTATTACAATGTATCCTGTACTGTATGTATTTACACAGACTGTTTGCTATTCATGCATTTCAATCAAGTAGGTACCCTGGACCCATTTTTTTTAAAACATGGTTTTTCACACATATTCATTACTAGACATTAATTTCATTTGTACTGAATTCTTCTGCATTTGTACATACAAAAACTATCATTTGTACTGAATTCTTCTGTATTTGTACATACAAAGACTATAAAGTACATTTAGTCTAATCTTACAAATTTATTTATTTATTTATTCCAGTTGGTGACTGAGGAGGTCCACTGGGCTCAAGAGCCCGTTTTCAGTGGAGGCCCGGGAAGAAAAGCTCCACAGTACAATGTTACATCACATAATGAAAATACAAGTAAAAAATATATAAACTTAAAATACAAAGAAAAAAAAATATTTGTTTTACATTCAAAAATCGGTGGAAATTCCACAGACAGCTGGTAAAACCATTCAATACTAAAGTAATTCATAGTTAAGCAACTAGGATGTTAAAAGGAGAATTGTCCTGGAGGAAGAGAGGCATAAAGCATAAGGTTGGATGCAAATATATTAGTTACATTAACAATGTAGGATTAAGGGGAAAATTAGCAAGGTATGAAGTTTAGCCAAGAGAGTAGGAAGACGAGAGCTTGGGTGGTAAAGAATAAAGAGTGCAGTTGCATTTTGTTTGAGTTTGCAGGTAGCAGTGGAGTTATGTATTGAAGGAGTGTAGGTTGTCACATGTCCTCAGAGTAGAGGGCAGGGTGATCCATTTCTTAGCTAGGGAAAAGGAGAGTAGAAGTTGGCCAGCTGGGCGCTTGGGTTTGTGGATGGAAATAAGGTTTTGGTGAGAAGATCTAAGGGGTCTGGGGGGGTATATGGTTGAAGAATATTGGATAGTGCTGGGCAGCCGGTAGGTTGGAATATTAGTTTGTGGGCAGAGACTATTTGGAGGTAGTCTAGTTGATTAGGGAGTTCAAGCCAATTTAAAGTTTGTAAGGAGGTGCAGTGATGAGAGAGAGAATTTGCCTTGGTGGCGAATTTGGAGATTTTATTGTAGCATACTTCCAGTTTAGAGGTTAGGGTGGAAGATAGATTTGTAAGTAGAGGAGCACCATATAGAAGAGATGGGAGGAGATAAGTAGTGGCCAAGGTCTGTCGAGTAGAGGGGGAGAGGAATTGATTGTTTCTGTACAGTAGGCCAAGTTTTATGTGGGTTTTCATGATGTTAAGTTGGATGTGAGTATTGAATTTTAAGTGTTCATCAATGGTGACCCCTAGGAGTTTGGCGGAGGGAACGATGTCAATGGTGGAGTTGTTGAGGCTGGTAATATTGAATGAGTTTTTTTCGGTGGGGGTGGATTTAGAGTGAGTAAATAGAAGAATCTTAGCTTTGTTAGCGTTAAGTGAGAGGTGGTTTTTGGTGCATCCATTTTTCAGTGGTTGAAAAGGTGGTTTGAGTTAGAGACTTGAGATCTGTAAGGTTGGAGGCATAGCAGATCAAAGTAGAGTCGTCTGCGTATTGGACAATTTTGGTATTGGGAATGGCTTTGTAGAAATCATTAATGAAGATGTTAAATAGCAGAGGGCCAAGTATGGACCCTTGGGGAACTCCTGTGGGGGTGGGAAGGAAGCTGGAGGAGGCTTGGCCCCATTTCATGGCTTGGGACCTGTCTGGAAGGTAGCTGGAAAACCAGGATAGGGTATTTGGGGAGATGTTGTTTATTTAATTATTTAATTTATTTTTTAATTATTTAATTTAATTTAATTATATAAATTTAATAACATTAATATTAAGCAAAATCTTGGAAAATGTTTGTCGCTTTAGAAATATCTAGTAGAATTGGCATTAAAGGCATATGTCCTGTTATTTTAAACTACATACTCAGCAATTAGAAACATTTATGCTTTTTTATACCAACATTGTTTTGCCAAAAACATATTAAAAATAGTGACTAATCTTGTTCAATTTTTTACATATCTTTACTTTCTCTTGTATAGCTGTAATAAAGCAATTTTAAATCATCTCTTGTTTTTTAAACCATCTCTTGTATAGCTTTACAGTTTAACAGGTTGTAAATACAATTTAATAATAAACAATACAATAATAACCATTATGATAGCTATTAACAACTTGTAAAATAGCTTATCCTGTCAGGTTTAATCCATTTTACCAGTATTTCTAATACACTAATACCTGTTTTTCCCTCGCCCTAAAAGAGTATTGTCAAGAAGGAATGAAATATTATTTTTTTCCTGTAGCTCTATTTTAGACCCGTGTGCAGTACTGCTTATATAGTCAATGTAAAATTGAGAAAGTGCCCCTCCCCCTGTAGTAGCATACTTTGGCCACACATCTGCTCCACTAGGCTACCAAACTGTAGACCCCTGTCTGATTTGATAATTTTTTATAAAGCTTTTGTTGTTTATTACCACTAGTAGATATTTACACCCTCCTGCACAATGGATTTGAACTGTATGTATACTATAGCCCATTTGCTGGCTGTACTTGATGCAACTGAGGTTTTTTTTTCTTTTAACATTTACTTGCAAACAGATTATCAGTGACATATATGCACAATTGTGACATTTTATTACAATTACCAAATAGTGTTGCCTGTAAACATTTTAACAATTATATTTTAATAACAATAATGTTTTAGAAAAACTCAAGCTACTTGTCTGGCAAGCATTCTTGTTGTTTATCTTATCTTTCCAACATTTCCTGTAACTGTTCATCTGGTCTAGGAAGGTCTGAGCTCACAATTTATACTCTATAAACTATAGTTAATTCTTTTGGCATTTTTCCTTTAATTTGAATGTGATTTGCATAACTATGCATTTATACTACATTACAATTAGCTTACATGGATTTCAGTATTTTTTTATTTTTTTATTTATCTATTTAACTGTCCTGCCATTAATTTTACAAAAACTGTTTGACTAATACCATCTGTGATTTTCTTTTTAAAATTCAGAACTTTAACTGTTTGGTGTTACTATACAATTATAAAAAAAATGTAAAAAAGTAAAATAGATATTAGCTTAACTAACACGTGTTTATATTTACATTATTTATATTTGCTGTTGTCTGCCTTTTGCTTTTGTGCATTGTAAACAAATGTACTCTAGATGAAAAGAACATACATGCATGTCTGTCTTGTATCTGTATATCTTTATACAAGCATGTCAGTCTTGTGACTTAAAATCTTTACTCATTAACTATTTTAATTTGATTTGTATGCACTAGAACTGTTTTGTGTAACTATTTTTATTTAATGTTTATACACTAAAACTGTTGTGTACCTTTTGACTATACTAAGAATGGCAGTCATATGCTCTACTTTACTGTAGTACTGATAAATGTCTTGCTTTAACTGAATGAATGAAAGTAAAACATTTAAGAATGATTTGTCCAGATTCAGATCCTACCATGTATGCTTAACCATTTTCAAAACACAAACATATTATAAAATATATTTCTTTTGCACTGATTAGCTGTGCATGCAGGAAGTTCCCAGTCTCTGTCAGTTCAGCTAATTTATTTCCTTTATCCTGCAACTGCTGTTGAATAGTTTCCTGTAATGTTGCATGGTCTTTCTGATATTTTTTAGTAACCTGTTCTGCTGAATCTGAAACTCCTATGCACTTTTGAAAAAATATATGTATAACTTGTCTAAGCTTCCTGAACTCATTGTGTCTCTCTTTTAGAAGTTTATTCAATTTTTTGTAACAAAATCTACTAGAGACTCTATCAGTAACTGATTTGACTGTTGTAACGCTGAGATAAAAAAAAAACGTTCACATCTGGTGACAGAACATAACTGTCCAACATCTGAATATAATAGAAACACTTTACCCTTAGTTAATTCTTCATCATGAACAAATCTGTCTTCACAGTCTTTTTTAGCAATATGATGCAATACTTTTTTATGGCATAATACACAAACTGCAGTTTTTGTTGAAGGACACAATAAACATTTGTCATATTCCACATGGTTTTCTTTGAGATACCAGTCAAATATTGTAATAAATTTGCATAATGCCTTACTATCAACCTGCCCTAATAAGGTTTTACATTTACTAATGTGCTGTGTATACCAACATTGCAATTTACTAAAGTTTGGTTTACTCCTGCATGAATTATAAATAATATCCATACTGTCTAATAACATCCAAACTGTCTAATAATATACAAACTGTCTAATAGCATCCACACTAAAATGTGACACAGAAAAAAGTCTTACCAGTTAGCAAGAAAACAGGTGATCAGGCTGTTGTTGCTGATCGCTGGAAAAGTCACTTGAGAAGCTGGTGAAGTACAACAGGCAGCGGACTGCTGTACAAGTGAATATCCACCTTTTCTTGGAGAATATATGGCACTGCGACTTGAACTTCAGTCTCACTCAAGATGTGGACGTCTAAAAAACTTTACTACTGCAAGCTGCATAAACTGGAATACTTCTGTTTAGGATTTACACATACGTACAAATGTTAGTTACTGCAATTTGACTGAAGTGACCCTCTGCAGGGCTTACCATCACTCCCCCTGTGTTTGAATGCAGATTTTAGGTTCAAATGCAGGCTAGCTTGCCATTGAAAAATTATATGGTGCTGCTTACTGTGATGGATTTGAAGTCTTCTTAAGACACTCAGTCTTGCTGGCTGGATTCTGCTGAAATCAAAGTATGGTTATATTTGCATTCACAGTCTGTTGCATACAGAAACTTGCAGAATATACACTGATGAGAGAATATACTTTGCAGCATCAACTTTAGAGCAGTAACAAATAACTTTTTATAATAAACCAAACGGACTAACGTTGCAGCTTAAAGTACTGTTCCACTTTACTTCTCATATAGTACAGATGATGTGAGAGATATAACATTTACCTCAAGACAAATGTGTCTCTACCAATACCCCTAACATAACTGGATTCATACAGATCTTTATATACAAATTTAGTCATGCACATACATATACATTTCCTCTTGGTATTTTATTTTGGAGAATTGCTCATCTTATAGAAACAATACTAACTGTTGCAGATGCTGACACAAATGCTGACTTAATAATATTATTTTTAAGCTTCCTTGTTTAACAATGTATTGTCACATTTTTGCTGAATTTATAAGAAGCCAGCTTTTCTGACAGTGTGAACATCCTGTATTCTATTTGGATCTTTGTATAAGAACATCTGTCTTGTGCCAATGCTGATAACAGTGTCATAAACATGTCCTGTTGTCCATTTTTTTATATGCAAAAAAAATGTTTTTTAAGGAAAACACAGTGTCACAGTGTTCTTTAAAAGCAGATTTTGCATTTTTGCTCTTGCATACATCCTGTTTTTAAGTCTGTAAGGGAAAAATGTCCATTTAGCAGATTTCTTATTTTCCAAGCCATGGTCATTTAGCATGGATGCTGATCACATATTACTAAACTCTGTTTCTGCATTTAAGCAAGCTTTATTTTATACCTTATGTATGTTACATATTTGTAACAAAATTACTTTCAACCTTAAAACCCTGTTGAGCATAATCTTACAGATCTGGCACCCGAAAGGCAACTCATTGTAATCCTCTCCTTGTCCAAACTTGTAAGTGATGAGTCAGTATGCCTGACAGTTGAGTCACCTATCACTGGTACATTTCTTTTGGTGTTGTGGTTCATAGTGGTAGATTTGGTGTGTTTTTGCTCAGGGTGACTCTCTGTGGGAGGTATACATGACAGGGATGAGTGGTCTGAATGTTAATGATATGTATTCTAATTTCTAAAAGTCTTTGGGAGTGATTATTTTACAGCCTTGGCATAAGACATTTTGGTGTGATCAATGAAGGATTGCAGTGAGGGTGTATAAAGCCAACAGGGCAAGGTTTAATTAGAGGGAAGACTCTGGATTGATTAATAATTCCATCTGTGAATGGTGTAGTGTTTAGTATAACTTCAATATCTGTGAGCATAAGGCAATCTGTACACTGTCTTATGATACTTAGTACTAAAATGCTAGTTACAGAGATAAAGATATTAAGCTGGCCTTCCATCTTGTCCATTGCTTAGGTGTTTAAATGAGTAAAGTAAACGCAGCCAGCAAAGGGATTATATAATTATGGCAGAATAGACAAAATAAACAGAACGCTCATTAGAGCTCAGTAGTCTTGTCCCATACATTACAGATTTTAAAAGTAAGATGGAAAAAGGGATTAATACTTCTAGATATTGCACTATACACTAAGCAGGTAGGAGGATATGAAACAGATGGTGCCTCAAGCTGTAGTAGGGAGGAATTTCCCATTTTGAATTTTTAGTCCTCACTAGTATGAGTAAATGTGGTGAGACCAGGAGGACACTTCAAAGACAACATTTATAAGAACAGGCAGCTCAAAAGCCACCAGGTTTAAAACAGCAACATGGTTGGCTTGGCAGGCACTCAATATGCTGGATCTATGGAATGGAATGGGAGGACAAAAATATTTAATCAGCTTAAGAGGAGTAACTTCACAAAATGATACTTTAGTGCTTCTTGACAATGCTCTATTAAAGACAAGAGGAGGGGGAACAGTAAATATAATGGGTTTTAGGAACAGGATGAAACACTAGGAGAAATCTTCAGACACTTACTTCTGTTGTTGAATGGCCTGAAAGTTTCTTAAACTAATTACATTTCCTAAATTATCATGGCTTTTACTCCTATCACACTTAAATGACAAAATACAGTGCAGCTGTTTACTGGGATTACTGATTATAGGTTTAAAGAGTATAGTTAAAATAGGTATAGATCATTAAAATGAACTTAAAAACAGATAAAGAAATTAATATTCTTCAGACACCTGGTTTTGCTGCTGAATGATCTGGCACTATGAACCTATATTCCAATTCATGTTAGGCAGAGCACCTCACTGAATCTCTTCAAGAACAATCTTGATGAGTGGATGGGGGATCGTAGGTTTGTCCCGGGGATTACTTCCACGTCACTATTAGACAGAGGCACAGCAAACTAAACCTTAAAAAGGGCACAGTATACTCAAATCAAGGGGTGGCATAAGCCAAACAAAATCAGGCTAGGCTTATAATTGCCCCAGGGCAGATAGCCTAGTATGAACCTATGAACCTATGAACTATCTCAAACCAGCCGCAATTTAAAAAGAATACAATAACAAGATAGGAGGCTGGGGAAATTCTTCAAACTTAGCTCTGCGCGTATTGCAGTATATATTTAGCCCCCCTGATCCTGTATCTCTATTATTGCCACTCTTGCAGTTATGAAGGAAAATAAGTAGGTCTGAGTCCTTTATAGCTTTGTAGGCAAGGCACAGATCACCCCATTAGAATCTATAGGAAGCAGAGAAGAGAGTCAAGGCTTTTAGATGCTCTGGGTAGCACAAGGAGCTCATACCTGAGCTTTGTTTTGGCATTTTATTCATTTTTGATGTCAGCTGTTTGTGGATTAGGTGTGCAAGAGTTCCTGTTTCCCAAACTGCACAATGCTACATTTTTGGCACTCATCTTTATAGTATGCAAAGCCATAGCTGGTTCATTTGGTGCCTGGTTCTACTCCGCAATCACAGCAGCCCCTTAAAACTAGATTGACAAGCAAATAAAAAGATTTCCTTCACAGATTTGGTGGGTCTGCCCTGGAGTACCAGGTCCTAATTCCCTATGCCCTCACACTCTACATTAGAACAAAAAAGCTCATTTCTACAATCTGGTGCTTCTTCCATGTCCTTATGTCTCCACTGTCTACTGTTCTGCATATTTACATGCTGACAACATTAAAAAAACACTTTGTGATCACTCCACCTAACAAAATGTACCTGGGGTGGCTTTACCCCACCCTAGCTTCACTCCTGAAACCATGAGCCTGACACCATGGGTTTGTTCAAGTTAGGCCCTCTTGAAAGATGTCTTCATGGGACATACACAGAGAGCTCCATCATGTCTCTTTTCATATAGACTAAGGAGTGCATCTCAAGTCATTAACACATACATGAACAATAACAGCATCATAATCATATCTGGAATGAAGAGACTTGGCTGTCCTAGTGATGTGCCAAATAATTGAACCTGAAAGACAGCTGACTGTTACCCTGTCTTGGCTCAGCCTTGCGAGAGGGCACTGCTGTGCCATATAGTGGAGTCACCTAATGTATTGCCATTGTGAGTAGACTACTATTTATTTTATTTATTTTTATTTTACATTTGTTAACTGGGTAAGTCCGACTGGACACTGGTCCATTTTCAATGGAGGCCTGGGGGAAAAGCTCCACATAACACTAAGAATGAATGCATCCAATAATAAATATAGGCATACATAAGCAAGCATTAACAATTTCTAGGTAGTTGCAATAGTGAGTAATGCTTGAAGAAAAGCTTGAGTTACTTTTTTTTTACTAGATGGTTGCTCTTTCTGTTCAGAATTTTACATTAGTTACACAGGTCTACTGGCACTGAAAAGAACTTATCATTAGAATAGTTGGATCATGACAGATTTCTAGCAACAGTGCAGCATATGGATTAACCTGGGGAGTAGCATGAGCAAAGCCAGTTATTTAAGTAATGGGTTTTGAGGAGTTTTTTAAATTGGAGGTGGGAGTTGATAGACATTAACTGGATTGGTAGTGTGTTCCAGATGTTGGCAATGGAGCAGGCAAAGAGAGATTTCCCAGCTCCATTTTTATGTTTGATGACATTGATTAGGTTTTGATTACTGGATCTTAAGGCTCTAGTGGTGGTATAGTGATGAATTAAGTGTTGAAGGGCTAGGGTTTTTTTCTGGAAAGTAGTAGAGCTTGCGATCTATTAAGAATTGGTTTAGTGGGAGTGGCTGAGGTAGCTCAAGCCAATTTAGTTTCTTGAGGGCAAGGCAGTGATGGGATCTATGAGTGGCATCTGTGGCGAACTTGGCAATCTTGTAACAAGATTCCATTTTGTTTAGTTCGCTGTGGCGAAAGTTGGTAAAGATAGAGGAAGCATAAAGGAGAATAGATAGGGGGTGAGTCCTTGCAATAGAGGCTTTGGTATGTGTGGTGACGAACTGTTTGTTCCTATAAAGGAGACCAAGTTTTTTTGTTAACTTTATTTATAGTCTGGGCTATGTGTATGTCGAATTTCAGATTATTGTCAATTTCAATGCCTAGCAGTTTAGTGTGTGTGTGTGTGGTTGGGTTGATCTTTATGTTGTCTTTAGATGTAATGGTAAAGTTGTTGTTTAGAGGGTGAAATATTCCAGGACTGAAGAGGCTGAGTTTTATCTTTTTGGGATTAAGAATAAATTTGATGTTAGTGAACCATGATTCTGCAAAGGTAAAGTTGTTTTGAGTTATGGTTTGAAGCTCATTTAGGGTGCGGGCCAAATATATAATGGTGGTGTCATCTGCATATTGCACCACTGAGGCTGAGGGTATGGCTGAGGCAGTCTGATTAGTAAAAAGTGAGAACAGCAAAGGACCGAGGATAGACCCTTGAGGGACGCCTATGGCTACTTTGGCCTTGCCATGGGACATCTTGTTGATGGTCTGATAAATAGTTACTGAATCATGATATGGTGGGGGATCTTATGTTAAGGGTAGACAGAGTTTCCAGGAGTATAGTATGTTTAACCATATCAAAGGCTTTGGATAAGTCTAAGAATATGGAGGATACAAATAGTCCTTTGTTTCTATGATGACTGATGGTGTTAGTGAAAGAGAGTAGTGCTGTGGTGGTGCTATGGGAAGGTCTAAAGCCATGCTGAGATTCGGATAGTAGGTAATTTTGTAGAAGGAACTGCATGAGTTGAGAATGAACAACTCTTTCCAATATTTTTGATAGAGGAGATAGAATAGCGATGGGATGATAGTTGGTTAACTCAAGGGATTTACCTCCTTTGTGCAATGGTACAATATGTGATATTTTCCATGAGTGAGGTATTTTACATTCTGATATTGACCTATTTATTAGGATGGACACTGGGTAGGCTATTGCTTCAGAAGTCATCTGAAGTAAGTCTGCTGGCAGATTATCAGCTGCCAGTGTGGTTGATTTAAGTTTTTTGAGGAGTTTAGCAATTGTTTTGTAGAGACTGGGTGCAGGGAAAAGCTGGAGGGGTAGTTTTCTGTGTTGGGATGGGTTGGGATGTCTGTTGAACTGGGGGTACCAGTACTATTTTGGGTGTTGGCTAGAGTTTGGACTGTTTCTGTAAAAAAATTTATTAAATTGGGTGGGAGTGTTTCCATGGTTGTTTGGTAGTATAGGGGATGGAGTGGTGGATCTTCCTGGGTGCAGTAAAGTATTTATTGTGGCCCAAAATTTATGTGGGTTATGAGCATATTTTTCTTGTATGGATTTGTAGTAATTAGATTTGTCAAGTTTGATTTGTTTTTTTGACTTTGTTCTGGAGTTCTTGATAGTGTTGTCTCAAGGTGGTGGTTTTGTTTTTGTGAAACTGTAGCCAGGCTTTATCCCTTTTTTCATTAATGTTTTGGTATCTATAGTTAGCCATGGGGCATAGTTAGTTTTGATTCTAATGGTTCTAGAGGGTGCGTGATAGTTTAAGATGTTTAGGAATGTAGAGTTGAAGTACTCAACAGCTTTGTCTAGAGTTAGTTGTTTTAGGGGAGTCCAATTACAACATTTTAGTGCATTGATTAATTCGGTAGTTCTAAAGGACTTTGTTACGTATTACTCTGACAATGGGATGGTGAATATGGCGGGATCGGTGCCTGATTAGGTAAGTTGCTTGGTGGTCGCTCAAACTTTCAGGAAGACAGCCTGACTGCTGTGCAAGACTGGGGCCAGATAGCAAAGTCCAGTCTAGGATGGACTGGTGATTGGATGTTTTGTCAATTCTAGTGGGATGAGAAATAATTTGGGTGAACCCGTGTAGGTGAATATAGGTAGTGGGGGTTTGGCTGGTGCATTCAGCCCAATCAGTATTAAAATAACCTAATAGTATGGTTTCTTGTGGGAGAGAGGTTGACATCCAGCTTAGTAGGCTTTCCAGTATAGTGGTGTTAACCCCCTGAAATAATTAATTGTTTGTTAGAATTAATTTTTAATTTTGCAAGAATTAGTTCTACATCATTGACGTCTTTGAAATTACACTCAAATTGTTCAATTTTGAGGTGATCTTGGAATAGTATTGCTACACCTCCCCCCTTTTTCCCAATTCTGTCACTACGTATAATATTATATCCAGGAGGTGTAATTTCATTGTTATGGTTTTCTGGTTTAAACCAAGTTTCTGTTTGCACAGCGACTTCTGATTTGTATAGAGCTAGCAGGGCGTGGAGGTCATGGGTTTTGTTAAGTATGCTTCTAGCATTAATGTTCAAAAGGAGGAGAGAGGGATTAGGGTGAAGGTCCCCACAGCAAGTGAGTTTTTGGAGAAGGTATAGGTAGAGTTTGGTTAGTTTGTGAAACATTTTAGTTTGTTTTAGGGAATAATGAGGACTGATTTTGTAAATTGGGTTATTATGTAGGTAGGAATAAAATTGGGAGGAGGTGAGGTCGCCAGGTGATATAGGGAAATTCCTTAGTTTTAAGGGACTGGTTAGGGGTTCTGTCTGCCATGGTGGGGGGTGGTGATATATAGTTGTGAGTGGTAGAAGGTAATAATGGACAACAAGAGGGGTGAGAGGATAGTTGGTGTGTAAGGTATTAGTTTTGGCATCAGGGTGTGGTAAGTGTGTGACATTTTAGATGTACCAAAGAATGAACCTGGATGCCACTGTTCAGTGAAACAATAAAGCCACAGAGAGAAACGTAGGCAGACTTCCATTTAGTAGTAACAGCCACAAAACAACAAAACACATAAACGTATTCAACTTTGTTTTCATTTTTAGCACTTCCTCAGATGTGGGCTGTCACAAACCAATCCAATTCCGAGGAAAAAAAAGTCACCAAGAGGGTACGTTGACAGCTTCTCAGCTCTGCATGTGCACATTTGTTTTAGACATAACAGACTGAATTCTTATCAGCACAGCATAGGGTGCTTGTATGTTTTGATATAGGCTTTGGGCACCATTTTCCTTCTTCCACTCTCCCCCTGAACCCAGTAGTGTATCACGCTGACCAGGTAAGCTCTCTACTTGAATGGGAATGCATATACTATTAAATCCTGAAAGGTTTGTCCAAACTACTCTTGTCTTTTGATTGTGATGGACGCCACTATATTTATTACATATGATAACTGGGTAGGTGGGCTGGTCCTCAGACCCTTTTCAGACATGACCCAAGACCATAGAGCAACAATTCTAGTAACAGTGCAAAACAGAACAGTAGAACAAATAGCAAGATGTTCAAAAACTTCTACGATGATAAACAGATGCCAGTTAAAACAAGTTACAAACCTATGCCAAATAAAAAATATACAGAGTTATAAAACCTATAAGGGTATGTAGATATTCATATTCACAAACTCTGATATATAGCAAGATAACTGCAGCCTATACAAATAGAATATTATAACATTTTGGACATATTTATAATTTGCCCATGTAGAATATGATAGCAGATGGAGCGAGATTGGCAATATTTTTATTTATACATTATGTGAGATACTTTATTTAATATGAAAGCTGCTACACCTTTGCTTAGTTTCCTGCATTCTTGATATGATATATACTTAGACTAAGATTTTTCTTTGGAACGGGAGCATGACGCTTCTTTGAACATACACCCATTCAGTATGTTTTTGTTAATGTGTTGCTGAGGTTTGGCTGCAGTCCACTCATTTACAGTATCACACCTGGAAGGTTTTCATGCTTTTGTAATTGATTTTTGTAACCTCTCAGCATATGACATTTTTATGTTTTTCACATGGTGTGTAGGTGTGGTGTTATTTTGGGTACTATTAATCAGTTTGTCCGAGGGGTCCACATCTAGTGATCGATCAGCTCGCAAATAACTTCCTTTTATGTAGAGAATAACTGCAATCTGGAATCAAATCCCAACACGTGTAAGGCAACAATACACTAAAAATGCTCAAAACGAATCAAAAAGAATAGGTCTCCACATGTTCCTGCTTTCAAGAGAATGGCTAGATTTAGCACCCGGTGCTTTTGTCATATCTAACTTATTAATGACTTAAGTAATGACTGTAGAATTCTGACAATATGTACATATTGTAAAAGCTCTGCAAAAGTTTTATCTTCACTTTTGTTACAATTCCCTTGGCGATGTATTGTTACAATACTTGTTTTCTTTGTATTACTGTAACGTTATATTTTGTGCAATTAGTCCGTGTCATGGCTGAAATGGGTCTGCTGACCAGTCCACTTTCCCAGTTATCAAACTGAAATAAATAAATAATCGCTAATTTCATGAAATAAAAATAGCAGTAACGAGAATATGCAGTTCGTGCAACAGAAAATAAATAAGTCTGATGGTGCCAGATTTGTAACACTGCATCTCCTCAAAGAAAAAAACAACTCAGTGAGATTCTGATAACATATTAAATTGGATGTATCCAAAGGGTATTGATATTAACACCCAAGCAAGAAGACTCCTTCGTATCAAGCTGTTTGATGACACCAGTGTTATGGCTTCTAATCTTGACAATAGACTGTATCAGTAGGTATTATCTGTTGGCAGCAAACAATAAAGAAAGCAGGAAGGCATATGGGCCAGTACTACTACAAGAGTGCGAAAGCTAACAATATATCAGTATTCATGCAAGGATAATTGATAAAGGTCAATGCAATTTAGATAATTAATATGGTTAGGTTATCCATGCAGACAAGGTGTCAGAGAACACCGCTATGTTACTTGTAACTAATGAAATGAAAGAAGCAGTTTAGTAGGCTGTAACTGCAGATTAAGTATAAATAACAGGCAATATCATAGTAACAGTATATCCTGTAAAGTTCAGCCAGGATATGCAGCTATAAGCTAAGGAAATGTGCTAATAACTGAAGGAACTGCTTTACTGAAATTATAAAGGTTGTCTTTATAATTCTCATACATTGTTTATTGATATCTTGAATACATTCCTTGTTGGTTTCTATACTTTCTTTTTTTGTGAATTTTGTGTTTGTATATCACTTCATATCTCATTGTAGTGTTTTATAGCTATCTGTTTGGTGGCAGAGACTGAAATATTTGTGTGTAGCATCTCTAGCCAAAAGCCACCATCATGTTCTCTAATTCATTAAGATCTTACCAAATTGTAGAAATAAATAAAAAATCTTACTTTGTAAGGTGCTTTACTAAGCTCCACTTGAGACAAGGACCATAAGCTGTGTAAGACAGATGTCTCATACAGAACATTCTGTAGTCAATTGTCATGTTAAAGTTGTTGCCAGATTCAAGCCACCAATGCCATCACACATACTAATGACCCTAGCCCAGTGAGCTACACCAGTCTGTTGGTGAGCCTAGGAAAACTAGTTTCAGTTAGAATTCTGGAGTACATATGTGTTAGATTTATCATTTCACATTACTACTCACCCTGTCTTTCACCTTTGCTCAGCCTTCCTGATTTCATTCAGAGGAAACCATGATTACAAGGTTAAGGTCATAGCTGATGATCAGAGCCCTGAGTTCTCTATTTCTAATTTCCCCATGCAGCATTACCTGACTGCTTCCAGTGACAATGGTCAATGGCCACATTCCTTGATTAAGGAGAAAGAGAGTTCCAGAAGAAGATCCTAACTCATCAGGCCTTATTCATATATTTGCTCTTCTGGGCATGAAGAGTTTGTGGCAGAACAGAATGAACACCACACCTATCAGAGAAAGATATCCTGTGAGATGTACATCAGCGGAAGAGGCAAACATTAATGTTTAGGTTGGGAGTATTGCAAGGGACTATACAAAGATGGTTTATTTTTTTTTCTGTCACCTTTCTTATATGTTTACACTTACCTCATGGAATTTGACATCTGTGAATATTCAAGAATCTCTGACTTTCTCGGGACGAATGCTTGTGGAGGTTCATGAAAAATTTGCTGTGATGGTTCCTTCATCATGGCATTCATTTGCTAATGGGTGCTGGTGCTAGGTGTGGACATTTATTTATTCTTCTAATGATGTGAAATTTAGATTCTTTTCCCACTGAATGTATATGTCCCAGGGTTGGATCAAAATAACTATAACGGCCTTAAAGCATATTGTAAATTCATTACAGTTTCTATCACTTTCTCGGAAAAGTATAGCCAGGTACTAGAATTTATGGTATTATCCTGATGTATTCATTTTAGTTGGTGGTCATTATGTAGCTGGAATGAGTCTTACTGGGTCTATATTGAATCAGTGAACGCTTAAAAAAGCAAACGCTGATTCATCGACCCTATTTAAGCAAAAGCTTACAATCTCGAACACTCGGAACAGTGATTTTTTTTCCCAGGGAAAAAAAATCGCTGCTCCACAAAAAAAAAAAAAATCTTAAAACAGTATCTAATGTGGGGGGCTTTGCCCCCCACCCCCCGCACCACTTAAATATACCAACTCTAAGATCGCACCACAGTGGAGGAAATGGCAACCTCCAAAAACCGGCCCAGCGATTTTTTTCCCCTGGGAAAAAATTGCTGTTCCGGGTGTTCGGGATTGTAAACGTTCGGTTACATCGGGTTGATGAATCAGCGTTCACTTTTTTAAGCATTCGCTGATTCAGTATAGACCCATCTTATTCATATATTTGCTCTTCTGGATATGAAAAGTTTGTGGCAGAACAGAATGAACACCAGACAGAGCATGGCCACACTATCAAAGCAGCAGATGCAAAGATGACCTTACTAGTTTTGGTTTAGAATTCTGGAGTACATATGTGTTAGATTTATCATTTCACATTACTATTCACCCTGTCTTTCACCTTTGCAACTTAGAAATCTAACTAAAAAGCTAATCAAACAGAATTAAAAAAAAACTACTTCCAAGCAAATCAGCTAAAACACCAGAACAATCCTAAAAGATTCTGGCACACAATTAATCTCCTCCTCGACCCAGGTAAACCTATAACCCAGCCCCAACTCTCACTAACCAAAATGAGTGTATAGCCTCACAATTTAACTTGCACTTTATTAACTCAATAACCTCATTACTTAACAACACCCCTAATGCACCTCCTACCATACCTCAAACTCCAAATAGTCATACTACCCTTCTCCAACTCAAACCAGTTCAAACCAGCTATATTAAAACTCTAATTTCCAAACTAAAGCCCTGCACACTAGCTGCTGACCAGCTTGCCTGGTGACTTTCTTCAACTAGCAGCTCCCTCCATAGCTTACGCTATATCTATTCTTATCAACCATTCTATAGCAGAACAGTACTTACCATCCCTCTGGAAAATATCTCACATAATACCCCTATATAAAGCTGGTCCCTCTACTGATATATCCAACTATAGATTCATAGCCATTCTGTCTCCACTTGCCAAATTCTTAGCAAAATGTATACACAAACAGTTATTAAACAATTTCCTGTCCAGTAATCTATTATCCAAGACACAGCATGGCTTCCGGCCCAGGCATAGTACCACTACAGCACTTATCAGCTTTACTGATACTGTATACCATCTTAAAAATAAAAGCCAACTAGTCTCTGCTACCTTCCTAGACATGTCGAAAGCATTTGATACTGTATCACATCAAATACTTCTTAACAAACTAGCCACCTACCACACCAGCCCTGAAACCCTAAAATGGTTTCATAGCTACCTGTCTTAAAGAAAACAAGCCACTTTATGGGATAATAATATCTCCCCCCAGCTCCCTATAAGGGTTGGAGTCCCACAAGGCCCAATCCCTGGTCCACATCTGTTCACTATCTTTACTAACAACCTTTATACTGCAGCTGACCCAGCTACTATTGTACAATATGCAGATGATGCCTCCCTAATCTGCTTTGCCCCCTCCACCAATAAACTCCAAGAAAAAACCCAAGCAGCCCTCCATAATATAGAAGACTATCTAACTCACCATCAACTTATACTTAACCTCAAAAAGACCAAACTAATGGTCTTCTACCACAACCCAACTTCCAATAATCCTCCTCTCATCTATATCTCGTCTTCCAATGGTACTATTATAGAGCCAGTTGATCATACAAAACTTCTCAGCGTTACAATTGACAGTGGACTCATGTTTGAAAGACACCTTGCTCTTACCATTAAAAAGGTGCATGCCAAACTGGGCTCACACTGTAGAGGGCAAAAATATTTCTCACTGACCAAGCCAGACTCACAACAACTCGAACCCACCTCCTAGCTTCCCTTTTTATTGCTCTCAAATATTCACCAATCTTTATAGGTTCATAGGTTCATAGGTAGGTACTAGGCTATCGGCCCAAGGGCCTATGCAAGCCTAGCCAACAAGGTTCCCTGGCTTACGCCACACAAGAAAGTTATTTTCCTGTGCCACTGATGAGCAGAGACACAGAAGTGATCTCTGGGGTGTATTTCCTATTTCCCATCCACTCATCAAGATTTTTCTTGGAGAGTGCTAATGAAGAACTTTGCTTGACATAGATGGGTAGCCTGTTCCAGAGTATGGGAAGTCTCTGGGATAGGAATCTATCCCTCCAGCATGTCCTGTTTATTGTGGTGGCAAGGTTTAGGTCCCTAGAGCGTGTAGCTCGGAGGGATTGGGATTTCTTTAGATGTAGCATGTCCAACAGCTCTGGGTTTGACATAGCTTTATATGTTAGGCAGAGATCACCTCTGAGTAGGCGATATGCTATGGAGTAAAGCTGGAGTTTTTTGAGGCGGGCAGTGTAGGGCATTTGTTTGAGTCCAGTAATCCTCTTTGTGAGGTACTTCTGTGGCCTTTCCAGCTGCTGCAGATGTCTTGTGAGGTACATTCCAAAAGGGGCGTTGTACTCTATAATGGGTCTAATGAGTGATGAGTAGAGGGTAACGATGACCTCTTTTTTCCTGGACGAGAACCCTTTTATGATGAGGTGTGCCATGTAGAAGAACTTCCTGACTACTGTGACGATGTGACTATCAAAGGAGACACTACTGTCCACCTGGGTCCCAAGGTCTCTTATCACGCATTCGGTGTTAAGTAGATTGCTGCCTATGTGGTAGTTCATGGGTACAGAGTTTTTACCAAAGGGGATGACACTGCACTTTTTGGCATTGAGCTTGAGGCCATGGCTCTGACACCAGGCATCTGTCTCAGAGAGGCCCTTCTGTAGGATGTTCAAATCATTTGGGGACTTGACTATGGCTCCTAGTTTGCAGTCATCTGTGAACTTCGTTAGCCAGAGGCCTTCTGTGTTAGCCTGTACTTCAGAGAAGTAGATACCAAACAGGAGCGGTCCCAGGACGGAACCCTGTGGTACTCCACTTGTCACTGGTTTGAGGTCAGATTTGGAGTCTGCAACTTTTACAGTGTGGGTTCTGTCAGTGAGCCAGTTGGCAACCCATCTTGTGACATAGGGATTTATGCCTAGTTTATTGAGTTTAGCTATAATTCCAGAATGGTGGATGGTGTCAAAAGCCTTGGCGAGGTCAAGATAGGCTGTGTGAACCACTTTACCCTCATCTACGGCTTTGGTGACTGCCTCAAAGAAGTCGATCAGGTTCAGGAGGCATGATCTGCGTTTCACAAACCTGAACTGGGTGGGATCCAGAGTTTGGAGGTTACCAATGTCTTTGTTTATGAGTTCCATGATGATACGTTCCATGGCTTTGCAGACCAGGCCCGTCAGGCTAATAGGTCTATAGTTCCCGGGATCAGTGGTGGCTCCCCCTTTGTGGAGTGGGATAACTGTTGCTGTGCGCCATTCAGTGGGCACAAAGCCTGATGTGAGGCTATTATTGAACATGGTGCTTAAGTGGGGAGCCAGTTCATTCTGAAGTTCGTGTAAAATGCAGCCTGGGATGTTGTCTGGTCCCATGGATGCTGTGTTTTTGGCTTTAGACAGTGCAGCTGGCTTTAGACAGTGCAGCTTTCACCTGCGTTGTTGTGATTACAGGGACTCTGCATTCTTCCTGTATAGATATGGGCCCTTTAGGGGGTGAGGGGGGCTAAAGTTAGCACTGAACCTATCTGCCAGGATGTTGACAATATCAGTTGGTTCTGTAATTTTCATGCCTTTGTGCTGTAACTCAGAGCAGATCTGGGTGTTGCCATTGAGATTCTTGACATAGCTATAGAATGCTTTGTGGCTGTCCTTGGAATTAGTGGCAATTTAATTTTCGTAGCTAGCTTTGGAGGATCTTATAAGGGATCTCAGCTTCTTACTGAGGCTGACCAGGGAGCTCCTCCACTCATGGGATTTTACTCTCTTTTGCAACAGTTTCTTCCTTCTGTTGTACAGTTTGTTTATGGCAGAGGACCACCAGATTGGCTTCCTTTTTTTGGAGGATAGCGTCTTGGTTCTGTTTGGGATAGCATGATCCATGCACTCATGTAGGTGCTTATAGAGCGCATTTCTGTAGGATTCAGCAGTTGTAACTGTATTGTCCATCTGCATGGGTGTCATGAAGTTCACTACTTCTGTCTTAAGAAGCATGAAGTTGGCTTTGGAGAAATTTCTTACTGTGGTTTCCTTAATGGGGGGTGGGGGTGGGATATGGATATCAAGGGTGATTAGCTTATGGTTGGATCGGACCAACGAGGAGTTGACTTCAGGTGTGGAACACCGGTCACTCATGTTGGTAATGACTAGGTCTAGGATATTGTTGCCCCTGGTGGGCGTGTGGATAATTTGATCTAGGGCATTGGAGTTTATGAATTCCAGAAAGTGTTGCGCTAAGGAGTTGGTACATGAGTAGTTTTCCCAGTTAATGGTGGGGTAGTTGAAGTCGCCCATTATTAGGGTGTTTGGTTGAACCGTAATATTTTCCAGTACATCAAGTAAAGAGGAGTGGGAATCCTGGGGCATGGTGGGGGATCTGTAGCAAGCTACAATTTGGATTGCAGTTTTGCCAAGAGTTAGTTGCACTTGGATAACCTTGGATGCATTATGCTGAGCAACTAGCCTGGAGGTGTGGATATCCTTAATGAATATGGACACACCCCCACCTTTGGTGTTTTGGTCCAGGTTAGATGGCCGAAAAGTGTGGTATGAGTTATAGCCTGTTAGTGCAGGGGTGCTCTCTGGAGCCTTGAACCAGGTCTCAGTCACTGCACAGATATCGATGTTCTCCATTTTAAGGAGTGCTTCGAGTGAGTGCATTTTGAAATTTAGACTTCTAGCATTGAGTAGCATTACCCTCAGTTTTTGCTTATCTGTTCCTGTTATGGTGGTGAATTTGTTACTTGAATCCTGCCTAAAAAAGGCACTATAGGGGCAGCAAGAGCCTTAGCCAGTATCTGGAATCCTAGGGGCGACAGGTGCAGGCCATCTGTGGCAAAGCATCGTGGTCTGTCGACCATGTCATCCCAAGCAGACAGATACTGGATCCCCTTTGAATGACACCAGAAGCTTAGCCAATTGTTGAAATCAATCATTTTGTCCTTGTACTGCGGTATCATTCTGGGCGATGGCAGAATGCTACTCAGGGCTAGGGTCATACCTGCCTGGGCTACAAGATCGCAGAGCTCTTCCATGTCTCTTTTCATGTAGTCCAGGGAGGTATGTCTCAGGTCATTCACACCAACATGGACAATGACAGAGTCATATTTGTACTTGTTGTGGAGTGACCTGAGTGAGTGGGTAATGTGGCGGATCCTGGCACCCGACAGGCAGCTGACAGTAACCTTCTCCTTGTTCAGCCTGGTGAGTGGGACATCAGTGTGCCTGACTATAGAGTCACCTATGACTAGTGTGTTGGGTATGTTGTTTTGCCTTATTGGCTGTGTTTGAGTGGCACACTGAATCTGTGGGCTATGTGTCATTTGGGTTGTGTTGGGGGATGGAGGTTGCTTGTGTTTCTGCTTTCGAGGTCTCTGTTGCTTAGGCAGTTGCTTTGAAAAACTGACCCAAATAGCCTTGAATCTTGCCACAACAAGATTGCTAAATTTGTTTCAAATCAACCTCATAGATCTCATCATTGTGCTGCATTAATTCAGAGAGAAAAGGGAGGTGCCAAATGTGTGAATCAACTTCTAACACCTCATACAGTCCTATACAAACCTGACAACTGCCCATCACTATCAGGTCTAGTCCAACCCCATACAAACCTGACAACTCTTAGGTCAGCTAATAAAATATTGCTAAAAGTTAATAAAGCCCAAAACACCTTTGGCACCACCCTTTTCTCTCATACCATTGCTAAACTATGGAACCCCCTTCCACAACACATTCTTACCATCACTGACACACACACACACACACACACACACACACACACACACACACACACACACACACACACACACACACACACATTTAAACAGAATCTAAAAGAATATTTGTCTAAACATAGGCTTTGCTCCTGTTCTCACCCTGGCTAGATACTTCAACAAACAACTAATCCTTCCTGTGCACTATCCTTCTCAATATCATCTGGCTATTGTATCCTTATTACACTACCTTCTGTTTCCTAACTTTTGAATCCTTCTTACACCACTCATTTTAGATAAAGAAGAAAAAAAAGCATCTTAATTGTAGAAACATAGACTATTTTTTTTGGAAATACTTTGACAAATGCACAATATCGTGTAATATTTCCCTAATATACCTAACTGTATTATTTCTAAATATCAACCTTCCAGTTGTAGTACTGTCTATCTCATTTGATGTAACTGGCATATTTAAATTTAAATACTATTGTAATCTTCCTTTGGAGCTTTTCTCCTTTTCTTCCCAGGTCTCTGCTGAAAATGGGCTTCTGGCCCAGACGGATATTACTCGGTCAACAAACCATTTATTTAATTTATTGACCGGGAAAGTTCGACTGGATACATGTCCATTTTCAGAGGAGGCCTGGGGAGAAAAGCTCCAGGTCAGCAATTTAGATTAAAATACAGTAATTACAATAGTTTACATATCTAAGAAAGAAAAGTTTAAGATACAATATTTACAGAGGTTACATTCATAGGCAAATTATAGAATGTTTCATGGTTAAAGAAAATCCCGAGAGTAGGTCTACATTAAGAAACACACATCAGCTAGAAATAATGTTTTTACCTCATACAGTAAGTTACAGATGCAATATATACAGTGGTTACATACCTAAACACATTTAAAGTTAAAGTAAAGGTCAGGATAGTGCTACAGGTAAGCTAAAAAAATGCTGTTTTGTCTCATTGTCAAGGAGAGTTAGTCAGGTTTGCTGCATTGACATAGCCAGTTTAGTGTCAGATGTTGTTTGAGTCTAGTCTTGATAACTCGGGGAGTTGAGCAAAGTCATTTCAGATGGGAGAGAGTTCCAGGATCTGCCTACAGAGTTAGCGAAGAGAGTCACTGGCAGAGTTTTTAGTTTTGATAGTCTGGACTAGTATTTATTAGAGGATCAAAGAGGTCGAGGATTGTGATAGGGGTGATAATATTTTTAAGAGCAGGAGTTTTATCTGGATTGTAAAGCATTTTATGGGCGGTAATCATGAGGTTGTACTGGATCAAGCTGGGTAATTCTAGCCACCCAAGCTGGTTTAGGTGAGTACAGTGATGAGTTCTATAAGGCAAGCCAGTGGCAAATCTGGCAATATGGTTATAGCAGATTGGGAGTTTGTTAAGGACAGATTTGTTTAGACTGGAGAGTATCGGAGATGCATACAGAAGAGTTGAAAAGTAGGTGAGAGCGAGTTATGGCACATCTAGCAGGAGGGATTACGAAGGCTTTTATCCTGTAAAGTGAGCCTATTTTTTATTGATGGTCTTAATGTATTGATTAACATGCAAGTCAAATTTAAGATTAGTATCAATGAAAACACCTAACAGTTTTGTAGAGGAGTCTGGGGAGATCATTGTGCTATTGTTGGATTTAATGGTAAAAGTGAATTCAGTAGACCTATGTGTTGGTGAGAAAAGCAACGGTTTGGTTTTTTGGGGATGTAGGATAAACTAAATAAATAAATAAAAATAAATAAATTATCCCTTTTAAGCCACACATTGGGAAAAAATAGCTGGCTTCACCCATGAATAAGTGCATGTAAAATACAACTACACGAAAACTAGAGCACAGTACAACTTAGTCATGTGGGTTGTATTATAAAAGTAGTTTGCCATTCTTCTAATACTTGCATATAATACAGCTGTTCTAATCCTTTTCAGTATTTTATCAAAATAAAATAGTAGTTTAAGCTTATCCCCAACATTTGCATTGTGCCAAAAGTGTCAAATGCATTTTTTTAGGGCAATTCATATTCCTTTTGGAATAGTAACTTCAGGAATGTTTCACAATCCCAACTCCCCAGAATGACAAGTCCCAAAAATGCTTTTACATATATCAATTGTAATGCAAGGGTGCAGTTGTGAAATTCAACATTTCATTTATGGGTGTTGCTCTTTTTGCTGTATTTGTTCAACTGTAGAGTTAGCATATGTAAGTAAAGAGATATGGTGTCATAGAGGTACAACCCACATTTTCATCTAATGTGCATTTTGCTGAGTTTGACTTCTCCAGTTTGCTGACAGCATGCTATGGTTCAAGGTCTCCTTTTGGAACCTCTGAGATCTTGGGCAATTATTTACCAGGATATGTGCTGCTTTTAAATGAAATGAAGTATTCACAGCTCATGAGATTATATGAGGTATTTGCCATTGCTAGTGATGGCTGCTGGTTCTGTGTCTTGCCAAAACACAGTGTGAGTTTACTAGCTGGCTAACAGGATATGGAAAATACAGTCCTTGACTGGTCTGGCACCCTGCCATACAAGTGACATCAATGATTTGCTAACTATCATTATCAAATATGATTTACTGTTCTTCAAATTCTGTAGTGTGCTTCCTTGCTTTGTGCAAAATAAACAGCCTAGCTTTGTTAAACTGTACAGAGCAAACTCCAGTGTGCTTAAATTATTTGTACAAAATATAGAGCAGCTTTTTTCTTGCATTGTACAGAGCAAACTCCAGTGCACACACTTGCATTGTGCAGAATAGAGTTACACAACTTTCTTGTTTGCATTGTACAGAATGAGCTTCATGTTTGAATGCACTGTACAGAAAAAAAGCGTTTATATCACGTTATCGAAAGTTGAAAATAGCGAACGCTATTTCATCGGCCCCAAAACATCTAAACATGAAAATAACGAACATTCAGAACAGCAAATTTTTCCCCATGGAAAAAAATTTGCTGCTCCGAAACACATACACACAACACAAGCACATAAAAGAAACGGCAACCACACACATACACTTAAATTCCTACATCTAACGCTACACTAAACTAAACATACACTACTATCTACCCACTTACCTTAACCCAAACCCTAACCCTAAAGTCCGTCACTATCACACACTCACCTAACCCGCGCCCTAACCATAACTCACTTAAACCACACCTAACCCTAAAGTCTGTGACTATCGCACACACACCTAACTCGCGCCCTAACCCTAACTCACTTAAACCACACCTAACCCTAAAGTCTGTCACTATCGCACACACGCCTAACCCGCGCCCTAACCCTAACTCACTTAACGCGCCCCTAACCCTAACGTACAAACAATCGCACACTTACCTGAACCCAACCCATAACTTTCCACCACAGCGCTAAGAATAGCAAAGCCATAGAAATGGCCAACCAAATTCTTTCCCAAGGAAAGAATTTGCTGTTCTGCAGCTTCACTATTCTTAGCGTTCACTGAATAGTGTTCGATACCAGAACATTTAAAGATTTAATACTTCGATGTTCTGATATAGACCCGAAAAAAACACCAGCTTTCTTTCTTGCATCGTGCAAAATTTTACCAAATGTTTGTACTTTCTACAGTGTACGCCGATTTACTTGCTTGTATTGCATTCAACAAACTGTAGTGTGTTTGCTTGCTTGCATTTTACAATGGGGGGAAAAACAGCTTTCTTGAGATTCCTCTACATTTCATCATCTCCGAGACTTCAGTGGAATAAAACAAATTGGAAAACATTGGATGAAGCTTCATCTCAATGAAACACAATTTTTTTTCCAGGGGGGATAACCCTCCTATACTCCTGTGTTGGTTGAAACTAAACTGCCCCCCACAACCCCTAGTTTATTTACACTAATTGCATAATCACAAAACTGTGGATAGAAAAGAAGAGCCCTTAGAAACTGAGTCGTTACTAGTGTACAAGCACAAACCACACACCAGAAGGGGTTCTATGAGAACTGGTGATATGGAATTCAGTGTCAGCGACTTAAACTTGATGAGTAAATAATCTTATTTTATACTCAACTAAGAGTACAGAAAACACTTTCTTGCTCACATAGTGCAAAATGTGTATTAATATGTTTGCATTATCCACAATGGATCAAAGTGCTTATCTGCATTGTACACAATGAGCTCCAGTGCACTCACTTGCATTGCACAGAAAGAACAACTGTCTTTCTTGAATATTATAAAATGTACACCAACGTGCTTGCTTGTACTACACAGAATTAATGTTAATGTGCTTTCTTTGTAAAGAACAAACTCCACTATGCTTGCTTGCATTATACAGAACAAACACCAACTTTTCTACTTGCATTGTAAACAACATGCATCAAAGTGCTTGCATTATCTAGAAGTTACCCACTTTTTTGCCTGATTTAACTCACTCCTCCACCCAGGTAAAGCCACAACCCTAGAACCAACAACCAATAATCAAAGCATGAATATTGCCTCACAAATCAACACCTACTTTATAAACACTATTCTCTCCTTAGTTACAGGGAACAATTCCACCCCTACCATCTCTTCCATGTAATGTGGAAACTAACAACTCTTTTGACCTCAAACCTGTCCCAACTAATATCATAAGAACGATGCTGAAAAAAAAAACTGAAATTTTCATCCTTAGCAGCTGACCAACTCCCCAATGATTACCTCAAACTTTCAGCTGATGCCATAGCTCTGCCTATCTCCATTCTAGTAAATAGGTCTATAGCAGAATGATATGTCTCAAAATTATGGAAAATTTCCTATTTCACCCCTCTCCATAAAGGAGGAACATCAACAGAATTAAACAATTACAGACCCATAGCCATCCTTTCCCCCTGTGTCAAAATTCTGGAAAAATGTTTACACGCTCATTTACTACTATACCTGCTATCTCACTCTCCCTCCCAACACGGTTTAGCACCACAGCCCTAATTAATTTCTGTAACACCATCAACCAACTCAGAAATTCAAACCAGCAAGTAGCATCAGTCTTCCTAGACATGTCAAAAGCATTTGACACCATCTCCCATCAGAAACTCCTTAGTACTCTTGTCTCACTAAACTTAACAAAGACTTCCCTCTCCTGGTTCCTAAGCTATCTTTCTGACAGACAACAAGCAGTACAATGGAAATCTGAACTCTCACCATTTCCGCCTGTCTCAGTCAGAGTCCCTCAAGGATCCATACTATGGACCCTTCTATTCACCATCTTCTCTAACAATTTAGCCTCACCCACAACACATGCTAAAGTAGTTCAGTATGCAGATGATTCAACCTTAATCTGCTCGGCAGATACCTTACCAAACCTCCAAATAGTAGTCCAACAAGCTTTTAATGATATCAAAACATGTCTAAGTAAATCACAACGAATCCTCAACCCCAAAAAAACATAGTTAATGCTATTTACCAGTAGCAAACATTCACCAACCACACCTCCTTTCACCATTCTCTCAGCAAATAACACAGTCATCCAACCAGTTGAGCATACAAAACTCGTCGGCATGACTATCAACAAACTCAGATTTGACCAACACATAGCCATCACAATTGAGAAAGTTCACGTTAAACTTAGCTCACTGTACAGAAGCAAGCCATTCCTCACTGACAATACCAGACTAGCCATATCCAGAACCTTCCTCCTCTCTACACTCCTTTATGCTTTCCTCCTCTTTACCAACTTAAAAAATCAGACTTAACCAAATTTGAAACTTGCTACAAGAAAATAGCCAACTTCGCAGCCAACCTTCCCTACCAAACCCACCATTGTATTGCTCTATATAAATTAAGTTGGCTCAAGCTAACTAACCTTCTCCATCTCTACCAACTTAAATTCACACACATCATCTTCCATCCTGACAGTTAACCATCCGTCAAGGAATTTGTTGTTCCCTACTCATGCCATGAAGTCTAAGATCTGCAGACAGAAATTTTCTCAAAGTAAACAAAGCTAACAACACGCATGGTGACGTCCTACTCTCAAATCAAATAGCCAAATTGTAGAACTTTGTACCCCACACCCTCCAAATCACACCCAAATCTACCAGTTTCAGACAACTACTATTTGAACATCTATCCAAAAACTGGCATTGTTCCTGCATCAAAACTGACTGACAAGATATCTATAACTCTCTCACCATACTGTCCACTCCTTACCTCATTTTCTCCCACTCCTCAGTGTTACTAATGCTCATAACAAAATATATAAAGGAAATCTTATTTGTTCATAACTATTATTTAATATGTACACAGTACTAATTTTATTTTTCTAGCAGTGATCTTTACTGAAATGTTTCTGTGATTTTTTTTTTAACTTGAATCTAGTAAAAAACAGTACTGAATACTTCTTTGTATAGACTAAATGGATGATGTGTATTCTGCATCTTACTATATGTAATAAATAATAATAATAATAAATAAATAAACTATATGTATAGTATTGTACTATCTAATTATTGTATTTTGCTTATATTTCTGTGGAGCTTTTCTCCCTGGGCCTCCCATGAAAATGGGCTTCTGGCCCAGTCAGACTTGCCCGGTAAACAAATGTAAATAAATAAGTAAAATAAATAAATTTCTAACCAGTGAACTCCAAAACAATTGTTTGAATTATATAACATAAACACCAGACTTCCTCCTTCCATTGTAATGAATGTGCATCAGTGTGCTTACTTGTATTATAGAGATGTCAGCTTGCTTGGATTTTATAGACTAGACTGCAGCATGGTTACCTGGATTGTACAGAAATTGCTCAGTGGACCATTTGGACAGAAAAGGTTGGTCTTAAATTGAGTTTTGTGCAAAACATTTAAGTTAATGTTATGTTTTTTGCTTGTTAACTTCAGGGCAGAGCTAATGCCATGTTATTATCAGAAGACTATTGTAAGATTCAAAAAAATAAACATGCTTTCTTCTTGTCACATACTTTAAGAAAAGTCATAAACACATTGTTTCAAAACATTATAGCATTTTTTGTTTCTTTTTACCCCTGCTGCCAGCAGATCAACAGTACCCTCTCAGCCAACTGACCCATTTGTTCCCTGACCAATGAGGGTAAGAGCTAGCAAGAGGGGTCATCATTTAGGCAACCATCAGGGTGGTTCAAGGCTTTTTTTTTACTCTATTTTCCTCCACATTTCCAATGTGCAAGGAAATGAGATATGCCGTAGATAGACTACAAATTGATATCCTTCACTATAAAACCCAACACTATCTTCTTGGATAACTTCAACTACACCTCTATTAACTGGAGAACATATTCCACCCCAAATACGTAAGCACAAAGATTCCTAGACTTCATTAATGCCAACCCCTTAGACTAACTATTCCCATCCCCAGCAAGGAGCTTAAAAATATTGGACCTGGTTCTCTTCAACCTATCCTCCACACCCGTCCACCCAATACTCAACACCTATAGTTACCGAATCACTGGTCAAATCTGAAAACCTTACAGTAGCACTTAACTTAAATGCAAGACGTGAGATACCTTATAAACTCAGAAGCTACTTAAAGGCAAATATACTCCATCTAACTGACAACCTGATGAAATGCGTACACCCTTCTTTCTTCAATGACCCCACATCATACACGGCCATATTCTTAGAGAAGTGCAATGCCCACCTCCAGGCTGCATTGTTGCCTTGGTCTCTGTAAGGCATCAATCCAGTGTCATATTTAAGAATTAATCCATTTGGTGTTGTCCCAGTATTAACAAACTTCACAATAAGAGGAATATGCCTGTAGCCTGCAAAAACAAAATTAACACTTCATCAGCTAGAAAAGAACTCAGAAAGATCAACAAAGAACTTAGAAACAAAATCAAATCTTCCTAAACCAAGAGCAAATAGATAATTGCTATTCACACCAAGGATAACCATAAAAGCTTTTGTAGTTATGTCAGGAGCCTCAGAAGTAATATCCATCAATGCTCTGAGTTAATACAAAAGAACACCGCATACTTATTATCTAAGGGCATAGCCACAGCATATTAATAGGCAAATTTTGGCCCAAACTTTACTCCTCTATCTCTTCCTAATTATCCATAGTATATTATATTTATGATTATACCCCACCCCCCACCCCCAATCAACTCCGAGCAAGTCCTAAGTGCTCTCTCCAAGGCTAAGAATACTAGATGTTTGGGGACATAATGTGCCAGGCTGTCTTCCTGTCAGCACCAAATATTGTCTGGCTTATTCATTATTAAAGCTGTTGAGCCTCAGCCTCTCCAACAGATTCATGCCAGAAGTACAGAGACATGCTGTAGTCACCCCACTCCACAAAGGGTGAACCATCAGAAATAGCTGTTCAATAAAACACAATGCAAACCCAAATGCAAAGCTTTTGAACCTACTCAGTTCTTTTTCAATGCATACTCAGAGTACTTTGTTTTTAGACAGTGATGCTAGCACAGGCAGAAGGATTATGGGAGGTAGATAAGGTAGCCACACATATGTCTGAGGGCAGCCAGGAATCACATCCTCCGGTATCAGGCTGGGGCTTCCATCAAGTGATCACTGTCCAGGTGTACAATGTGATCAGCATCCATGACCCCATGTACAGCCATAGCTAGCCACTGCTCTCAGTAGGACAACAGTCATGTGGGATGGTGTGGAACTGTGGACCCTGAATGAAGGGGCCAGTGAAGATGTTCCAATGGAGGATCCAAAAAAGCATCAGTCATGGCCATGGAGTGTCTATACTTAGGTGCAGAGGCACTCATGGAGAGTAGGGACAGTGGTGCTGTCTATGGAACAGTGTGTATCATCTGCATACTCTTTGCTTGTTACCATGCATCCATCCACTTGACTGGATACAATGGGTATTTGGCAGCATCCTCCTGAATATAATAATGGATGCTAACTGGGCCAATGCCACCTTCAGCAGATGTGATTACTGTAGGACCCTATGTGTCATGTCACCATGCATGTGTTACAGGATGTCCTGCAGTCCATGTAGTAGTTACACTTCCTTACACAAGCCACACAGCATACTCAACATGTCTAACATGACTATCTATGCCTATCACCAACCTGCACATCTGTAAATTGATGCTAGAGGTGATATCCAGGTCAAGGAATGTCCTGAAGTCATGATGGTGATGGCCACCTACATGTCCCCCTATGGTGAGCATGCACAATGTGGAAGCAGTGTAGTTAACTGATGCCATCAGTGTTGGCAACCCCTGTGTAGTTTAGATGTGGCTAACATTGAGAGATTGTCCAGTGCTAAACGTAGATAATGACAGAGAATCTTAATGCTCTTCTATTGTCATCTAAACTATGTATGTTTGTGCATGTGTGTATGTGTGCCTTACAAGGTTATTATTGTTGACGTTGCCACTGTGTCACCATACTCTGCCATGTTCATAGTGCTGTCATCATCAGCCAAAGGTGACCTACTGACATCAGATAGTTTCTGACCTGTTATGCTGGAGCCTGTATCAGTGGAACCAATGACAGCATGCAGATAACATACTTATGGGAATGCTGGAGCATGAGTGTCACAAATAACACCATATGTCAGTGGCATAGCGGTTATCACTCTGGCCTCATAGCAAGAGGTTCTGTGGTTTGATTCTTGGCTGGGATGCCTTCTGTGTGGAGTCTGCATGTCCTCCCTGCATTCATGTGGGCTTCCTCCGGGTGCTCTGGTTTCCTCCCATGTTACAAAGACATGCGCATCTGGAGCATTTCTCCCCGGGTCTCCACTGAAAATTGGCTCATTCCAAGTCAGACTTTCAAAGTAAGCAAATGTTAAATACAAAAAAATAAATAAAAAAAATGTCACACAGACTGTTACATGCCAGTTATGTACATAGCCTGTGGGCACCTATGTACCTTGTGGTACAAGCTGTCATGGCTGCTGCCCTGATGTCCCTGGAGAACAGATATGTATATGAGTTCTGAGAACCAACCACCATACCAAAATACCAGTAGAAGCAGGACTATACCAAAATACCAGTAGAAGCAGGGGAGAATCAGAGACTCCTCATTTCATTAACACCTATGGGACTAACATCTATAAAATCAGACGAGTGATATAGAATTATTGGCCCCATTTACTGCAAGATAGATTTTATATTCCATAATACTGCTGCTCCAAGGTGACCTGTGTCTCACTTTCCAAGCCTTGAAAGACCCAGTCCTATCTGAACTCCTATTTCTTTACAAAACTAGTAGCCCTACAAATACCTATACCAGAGACCTAAATCTACACCAGCAATTAAACAAAACTCACTGGAGGGATAGGTTTCTAACTCAATGTAATCCTAACTTATTGAATAAGCAACCAGTACAGGTCAAGCAAAGTACTACATTGTCTACATTTATGGTTAGTCTTGATGACTGGATGGGTAGCCATGAATTTGCACTGAGGTTATCATGGATAGCACTACTCATTTTGGGAAGTGACCACTGTTATTTATTTGTAAAGGGTGTCAAGAGCTTTTAAGAGTGTTTGCATAAAGGTGTATGGCTAGATAGTCCTGTAATTGCTTGTCAAGTACTGTTCATATGTTTCTATGTTTCAGTGAGGAAAAAATCTATCATCTATTGAGTATACTTGAATGCAAAGATTTTTTTGTACAATATAAACACCAGAAGAGGAACTAATGGAGGGAGATGATTTGCATGAGGCCATTGTAATGTATGCCCTAAGGGTCAGAATACCACTACTACTTTTACCGAAAGAATACTCATGAATGGGGGCAGCTCGGCATAAGTATTGCCAGGCTTGTAAAGGATCTAGAGCTATTAGCCTAGAAACCTTCTTTGAACCTATGAATCTATGAATGTTATGATATTCATCATCAAATCACATGTGATACTTGTTGGGTCATTTATTTAGCACAGTGTACATGCAGTGCCTTCTACATCAGGCAAACATCTCATCCATTTAAGACCAGGGTTAGAGAACAGCTAAGCTGATCAGATGTAAGAAGCCTACAAACTCCTTATGCAAACACACTAGAAAACATCTCCGGGCATTAATTGTCTTTAAGGGAACAGACAGATTTATAATAGAACTGGTGAAAATATTGTCCTATATGAGAAATTGAAATACAAAGATTGTATATGGATAATTATAATATGGGAGCATTATTTTCCCCAGGTCTAAATTACACATGCTAGTACTATAGTACTATTGGAATAGTATATTATGTGTATATATTTTTATTTATAAATTTGTATTTATTTTACTATATATAAATGGGCTGCTTGCCCATCTGCTATCTTTGCTTATATAAAACGATTTCCACATGCATAACTATTTTATTTAAATATTATAAATCCAATCCCTAGCTAGCTAACTACCTCCAAGCTCCCCTGGCCCTGAAGACACCACCCCTAGTAACCAACTCTCATTCAGATTCCAACCAGTTGCCACTTCACTTATCCATACCTTGATCAAAAAATTAAAACCAACTACACTCTGCTGATCAACTCCTTGCTGAGTACCTGCTAAAAGCAGCTGATGCCATTGCTTACCCCATCTCGATACTAATCAATCGAACAATAGCAGAAGCCAAAATCCCCCTCCATCTGGAAAATATCCTATGTAATCCCACATCACAAAGGAGGTAGCTCTACTGAACTATCTAATTATAGGCCAATAGCTATATTATCTCCACTTGCAAAGATTATGGAAAAATATATTTATAGGTTCATAGGTAGGTACTAGGCTATCGGCCCCAGGGCCTATACAAGCCCAGCCAAAAAGGTACCCTGGCTTTTGCCACCCAAGAAAATTATTTTCCTGTGCGACTGTTGAGCAGAGCCACAGAAGTGATCCCCGGGGTGAATTTCCCATTTCCCATCCAATCATCAAGATTTTTCTTGAAGAGTGCTAATGAGGAGCTCTGTTTGATATAGATAGGTAGTCTATTCCAGAGCATGGGAAGTCTCTGGGACAGGAATCTATCCCTTCGGCATGTTCTGTTTATTTTGGTGACAAGGTTTAGGTCCCTAGAGCGTGTAGCTTGGAGGGATTGGAATTTCTTTAAGTGGAGCATGTCCAACAGCTCTGGGTTTGACATAGCTTTGTATGTTAGGCAGAGATCACCTCTGAGTAGGTGATATGCGACGGAGTAAAGCTGGAGTTTTTTAGTCAGTCTGCATAGGGCATCTGTTTGAGGCCGGTAATCCTCTTTGTGAGGTATTTCTGCGGCCTTTCTAGTTTTTGGAGATGTCTTGTGAGGTATATACCAAAAGGGGCATTGTAGTCTATAATGGGTCTAATGAGTGATGAGTAGAGGGGAACAATGACCTCTTTTTTCCTGGATGAGAAACCTTTTGTGATGAGGTGTGCCATATAGAATTATTTCCTGACTACTGTGGTGATGTGATCATCAAAGGAGAGACTACTGTCCACCTGTGTCCCAAAATCTCTTATCACACTTTCGCTGTTAAGTATACTACCACCTATGTTGTAGTTCATGGGTACAGAGTTTTTACCAAAGGGGATGGCAATGCACTTTTTGGCGTTGAGCTTGAGGCCATGGCTTTGACACCAGGCATCGGTCTCAGTGAAGCCCTTTTGTACGATGTCCACATCGTTAGAAGTTTCGATTATGGCTCCTAGTTTGCAGTCATCTGTGAACTTCATTAGCCAAAGACCTTCTGTGTTAGCCTGTACTTCAGAGAAGTAGATACCAAACAGGAGAGGACCCAGGACTGAACCCTGTGGTACTCCACTTGTCACTGGTCTGAAGTCGGATTTGGAGTCTGCTACTTTCACAGTGTGGATTCTGTCAGTTTGCCAGTTGGCAACCCATCTTGTGACATAGGGATTTATACCTAGTTTAGTGAGTTTATCTATAATTCCAGAGTGGGGGATGGTGTTGAAAGCCTTGGCAAGATCTAGATAGGCTGTGTGAACCACCTTACCCTCATCTACAGCTTTGGTGACTGCTTCAAAGAAGTCTATCTGGTTTAGGAGACATGATCTGCCTTTTACAAACCCGAACTTGGTGGGGTCCAGAGTTTGGAGATTACCAATGTCTTTGTTTATAAGTTCCATGGCCTTGCAGACCAGGCTCATCAGGCTAATGGGGCAGTAGTTCCTGGGGTTTGTGGCGGCTCTCCCTTTGTGAAGTGGGATAACCGTTGCTGTGCGCCACGAGGCTATGACTGAACATGGTACTTAGGTGGGGTGCCAGTTCATTCTGTAGTTCATGTAGAACGCAGCCTGGGATGTTGTCTGGTCCCATGGATGCTGTGTTCTTGGCTTTGGAGAGTGTGGCTTTTACCTGTGCAGCCATGATTACAGGAACTTTGCATTCTTCCAGTATAGAGATGGGCCCTTTAGGGGGTGACAGGGGGGTAAAGTTAGCACTGAACCTATCTGCCAGGATGTTGGCAATATCAGTTGGGTCTGTATATTTAGTGCCATTGTGCTGTAACTCAGAGCAGATCTGAGTGTTGCCATTGAGATTCTTGACATAGTTATAGAATGCTTTGTGGTGGTCTTTAGAATCAGTGGTGATTTTGATAGACCACTGCTGCACCACCTAATTCAAAATAACCTTATGGCAGACTGCCAGCATGGCTTCCAACCTTACCACAACACTACTTCAGCCCTCCTAGCCTCCTCCAACACCATAAACCATAATCGCAACAAGAATAACATATCCTCAGCCCTCTTTTGATATGGTTGATCACCAACTTCTAATCCAGACCCTGAAAATATTCTGTCTAGATACTAAAGCCCTTCAATGGTTCCAGTCTTATCTGAGTGGCAGAGCTGTCCTTTGGCAAAACAAACTATCTAACCTCCTACCCAATTCCCTTGGTGAACACCAGGGTTCTATCCTAGGGCCCCTTCTGTTCTCCATTTTCATCAATGACCTTTATACTGTTATCCCAAAAGTCAGCTGTATCCAATACGCTGACGACTCCACCCTGATCTGCTCGGCCACATCTCAAACAGAACTATGGTCAGCTACCCGGAACACCTCCAACATAATAGAAAACTGGCTTTCTGGTCGTCATCTGATCTTAAATCCTAAAAAAAAATAAAACTATTCTCACCAACTCATAGGTCTACTGCATTTACCTTTACCATAAAATCCAATAATGGCACTATAATCTCCAAAGACACCTCTACAAAACTACTAGGTGTTATCATAGATAATCTTAAAATCGACCCTCATGTTAATCAAACCATCAATAAAAAAACTAGGGTCATGTTACAGGGTAAAAGCCTTCTTAACCCCACCTGCTAGAATTGCCATAGCTCACTCTCACCTACCTTCAACTCCTCTTTAAGCATCCCCTTTACTCTCTAATTTAAACAAGTATGTCCTCAACAAACTCTCTATCTGCTACAACCACATTGCCAGATTTGCCACTGGTCTGCTTTATAGGACTCACCTCTGTATCAATCTAAACCAGCTTGGGTGGTTAGAACTGCCCAGCTTGATCCAGTATAACCAACTGATTATGGCATATAAAATGCTTTACAATACGGACAATACTCCTTCACTAAAAAACATTATCACCCCCTATAGCAATCCCAGACCTCTTTGATTTTCTAACAGACTGCTAGTTCAGACTATCAAAACTAATAACTCAGCTGGTGACTCTCTCCTTGCCAGCTCTGCAGGTAGATCCTGAAACTACAAACAACGCCACTTGAAAAAACAAGTAAAGTACTCCAATGCAGTTCCAAGGTGTAGTCAGCCAAGAAAACCAGCAGAAAAAGTTAGTTCTACAAATTTGATCAACAACAGACTTCCCAACGCTGATATCTCAACGTCGATTAACCCTAATCAGACTAATCCAAATCAGAATAATGGTGGACTCGATGCTTTTCTAAACCCTTTATCCACTCAATGGCATGCTGATGTGAGGTGCACATTGGGTCCAGGCACCTTTAAATCACAGTTATCTAACTTTGAAGTTAAGTTAAAGAAGTTTAAATCTTTACAAATGGATAATGCTTTTTTGGCAAGATCTATTGAGTTAAAACAAGTGCCGAAAGGCTTAAGAATATTTAAGTTACCTAATGGTTTCTTTGCTGGTACTGATGGATTTAATGAGTTGCTTGAAAGTTTTGATCGAACGGGACTTGAGCTGATGAGTATTATCATTCATAACAACAATAAAATGTTAGACTCTTTAAAAACTGAATTAGGGCAAATCAACAGCAATATTACTGGAGACTTGTTGTTTGAACCCCACAAGCAACAATATGACAATATTTTACACAACATTGATAATTTTGTGAGCAAGGGGTTAGATAGTAAGTCTTTCAAGCTTAACAGAGATACGCATGACTATGCTAACCATAAGGTCTACTCTCATTTTAGAGACTATAAAAGGGTATACAATTCTAATACCTTGGGCAGCAGGGGTCCCCTATATGAACCACCTGAGAGTGACAACTATATTGCCCAAGACCATATAACCAATGGACATAACAATCATGATTCTGTGACTGATACAGATGTTTTTGAAGGAAATGGGGATTTTTTAGACCCTCCCCCACTGAGGCGCTCAGAACGTATTCGAGAGCACAACCAAATCCTCAGAGGGCAACCCTCATGGAGAGGACAACCACAGAGGTAGTACAACAACAGGAGGAGGTGGTCCCATTCCAACTACAGACCCTAGATAACTTCAAAAGTTTTGACATTAATTCTTTCGATTTCAACACGGAGAATGACACTTGTCACAATACACTTGGACTTACTCCTATTCGGACTAGTTCAACACCCAACAAATTCTCTCAACAAGTTTTGGTTTGTCACGACCTGATGGACCCTCACACAACTACTTTGTTACAGGACCAATAATCTAACACTGGTTTTGTTGATACATTTTCTTTTGGGTTTGATTCTCATTTCACACCCAAAGATACAACTATTTACAACAATGATTTTTCTTGTGGTAGCTTCAATTTTGTATACTAAATTGATTTGTAATATGGTGAAATTCAACAATGTATGTTTATATAATTTCACTGATTTGGTGTTGACTGACAACTATTTGTCTTTGTTTGGAAAAGGATTTACTTTTGTTCCTAGTTTCAAGAATGAAGTGGCTAGACTTTTGGTTAATCTTAGGTTGTATACTAGGCAGTTGAATTTGCAAATGTATTTTTCTAAGAATCACAATATGGTGAACCAATATGCAATAGGGCCAAAAAGAAAAAGTACCTTTATTCCCCCAGCCCACCCATGTATACAAATTTTTGAGTCTATGTGTGAATCTCAGATTAGAAGGTTGGGTAAAACAAGAGGTCATGAAAATGACAATTTGACTACTGGTGAACGTTTTTTTTTATGTGAATTGACATCTTCTAACCAATTTAGGGTTATAAAACCGGAAAAGGGTGGGGGAGTCATCATTATGTTGTCCACCGACTATTTCAATAGAATGTCCAGCCTATTAAATGACACTAACACTTATATTAGAGTATCACGAAATGAGATGTACATGGCTTACTCAAAAATTGACTGGCTACTGTATGAATGGCTTATGGACGGTGTGATAGACAGTGATGAACACCATTATTTACAGGTTGATGCTCCAGTGACTCCCTCTATTTTTGGCATTCCAAAGATTCACAAGAGCCAAAATGACCCCCCTTTTCGTCCTATTGTCTCAGCTAAAGGCTCTAAAACTGAAGCCATGACTTCCTTTGTGGATTTTTACTGTAAGAACATTGTCAACTATTTTCCACACATATTACGTGACTCGTGGCACTGTTTAGAAGTCATTAGACAACAACATTTTTCCGAGCCCTTTACCATGGTTACTATAGATGTCATTAACCTTTTTTCTGTGATACCACAGTCAGAAGGTCTTGACTTATTTAGAACTTGCCTTGAGAACAGTGGAGTTTTGCATACTGTTAAGCGAGCACTTCTTGTTGACCTAATGGAACTCATCCTATCTAATAATTTTTTGTCTTTTGAAGGAGAACTTTACAAACAGGTCACGGGTGTAGCTATGGGGGCAAAATGTGTGCCAATTTACGCTAATTTAGTGTTGGCACAATGGGAAGTAGAGAAAGTTTTTCCTTCGATTTTTATGCAAAATGTGGCACTATATCTTAGATACCTTGATGACATGTTGATTTTTTGGACAGGGCCAACTGAAAAGATATATACTTTTGTCAAATATCTTAACAACACCACCAACTTCTTCAAATTTACATTTAAGGTACACGGTAACATTTGTAATTACTTGGACATCTTACTGTATACCAAAGAAGTTGGTGGTGAATTCAGGGTTGAGTCAAACATTTTTCGTAAAAAAACATACTCAAACAATTTTTTACACTTTCAGAGTTGTCATCCCCTTTTCCAAAAAAGGAATGTTGTCAAAGGCCAGATGGTTAGACTGTCTAGACTAGTTAGCGAGGACGCTAACTATGTTGTGGAGATCAAGGGTCTAGTTGACATGTTTCTAGAAAGGGGATACCCACCTCATTTCTTAAACAAGATTAGAGACGAGGTGGATCGTAAAAGACCTTTAACATTCAAACCAATATTACAAGGTGGGTTACAAAAGGAGACTTGTGACCAGAACAACCAAAGTAATACTAGTCCTTCCTTGGCCCATGATAACTTCAAGAGAGCAATGGTTTTACCTTTCAATGGTCAAGCTGACATTGTAGTAAATATTTTAAGAGAAACTTGGTATTACACTATGGATCAAGACAACACACGGATTATTGGGAACTCGCCCCTTGTTACTTACAGTAGGGGGTCAAATTTAAAGGAATTGTTGGAAAGAGATTATTCCAACAATGGATCTTATAAGAGTTCTAATATGAAAAAGTGTGGTTCCTGTAGTGTATGTAAATATATTAACAACGGTCCTTATGTGACAGTTCATAATTTTTATAAAACTATCAAATGCCCTGGCCACTGCAATTGTAATACCAGGAGGGTAGTTTATATTGCTACATGTTTGAACTGCACAGGTTTTTATGTTGGGAATTCTATTAGAAAACTAAGACTAAGAATTCTTGAACACGTGAGAGACATTAAGAATAAAAGGACGACTAATGCTTTATATATGCATAGTTTGACCTGTGTCAATTTTAAGAAGTTTTTATTTTTTATTATTGACAAAATACCTGACAATGACAGAGGGGGTGACTACAAGATTTTGTTAGAAGTTAGAGAAACTATGTGGCAACTAAGATTAGGTGCCTCTAGACCCCCAGGTATTAATGAAAATATTTCTATGTCTAGTATTCTAAAATATAGATCTCTTTTTATTTGAAAATTAATTGAACTATGTTAGAAAAAACTTTTTAATGATTTTTAGAGTTGAATGTGTTGACACGTTATTAATTTAAGTTATAAATTATTTGACTTTTTTGGTTATTTATTTATTATTTTATCCATTTTTTTCAATTTTATTACACAGGTTGTTTTGATTTTAGAGTTGTTTTCAACACCAGTTCCACAATTTTAACTACTTTTTTAAAAAAAGTTTACGAAAGTTTTGTTTCTTTTCTATTTTTTTGTGTTGTTTAATTTACTTTGTTTATTAACACACCTTTCCTGATAGGTTGGTTTTTAGGGCGGGAATTTTTTGAAATTTATTTATAGTAGTTGTTTTAGTATTTGGTTTTACCACTCTGATGATGCCTGTTTTTAGGTGAAAGCGCTAAGTGGTTGTTATTTATGTTTTATACACACTATTAATAAAGAAGACCTGGGATATTAATTCACTTCTGCTCATTTTCTGCTGGTTTTCTTGGCTGGCTACACCTTGGAACTGCATAGGAGATCCTGAAACTCACTCCCAGCTGATATTACTCTACTTACTACCCTGAGTTAATTTAAACTAAGACTCAAACAATATTTGACACTAAGCTGGCTATGTCAATGTATCAAACCAGACTAGCTCTCCTCTACTATGAGTTAATAATTATAATTTAGCTTTGTTTTGTTACTTAATCCGGATTTACACCCGGGATTATCTCTAACCTTGGAATTTGTATAACTTGTTAAGTATGTAACCAGTGTATATATTGTATCTGTAATCTTAACTGCTTACCTTGGAGCTTTTCTTCCCAGGCCTCTGCTGAAAATGGACATGAATCCAGTCGGACTATCCCGGCCAACAAATGCAAAATAAAATAAATAACTAAATAAATATAAATATGTAATTTTTTAAAATATGAAATTTGTTTTATTAACTCGGCTGAGGTCTATTCCCTTTTAATGACAATATTAGCAATTTAGTAATGTTTGTTTATATGACACTTCTTTAACTCCTTTAAAAACACATACATTTGTATTCTCTTTTGTGATGGTGTTACAGGATTGAGGATGGCCAAATTCCTATTTGTATAATTAATTTTAATGTCAAACACATTACTTGGTTATGTGACCATATTTTGGGGTCACATAACATTTCCTTTGATTATTTAAACACAAGGGTGAGCATAGTATTTAGATTCTTTTACCTTAATATGTTTCAAGAAGAAATTATTTTCAGTTTTTCCATGCTGTCTGGAGCATGCTAGTTCTAACCTGATGCCTCTTATCAGGACACATGGGCAGTTGTCTTCACCCCAGATCTCACATCCAAACCATTACTAGATTTGAAGATTCTTTCATTTTTCCCTGGACATGAATATCAGCAATTTCTTCTGTCTCTTTCAGATAACTTTGTGTTAGTGGTCTACCTCCTGTGGATAGCCTGTATTTTGGCATGAAGTACCATATCTCCAATGCTGCAGTGTGCCTGTATTACTATTCTATTATTATTGTCCACAGCATTGATGTTCTGCACCAGTCTCTGCCACATCGGGACCTAGAAGGCTTTGTCAGCTTTACTCAGCTCAAGGATGCACCTCCCATATGTGCATAGGACCTCCAGGGTGGTGGAGTCCCATCATGACATTTGTATACCTGTGTATTACACATGTGAATAAGTGCGTGTCCACCTCCACATGTGTGTCTGTCAAGTTCTATATGACTGTCATTGCAAGTCAACGGTGTCTCAGCAATGTCCCCTGCCCCAAATGCAGTGCTCAAAGCCATGGCTGCTATTATGTGATCACCACTGAAGCTATGTTTTATAGAATGGCAGCAATAAGCATATTACCATTACTTCACATCTGTCAACACAGTGCTGACAGATGTGTACATATTATCACTGCTTCACATCTGTTAGTACTGGGTTGACAGCAAATGCTGTGACCTGTACACAGAAGGCCTCATAATCACCTAATAGGTCTCACAGTATGTATGCATATCTGTAAAACAGTAACCCATCCTGATCTTGTTCCCTGCTTCATGTCATGGAGAGCTCCCACCCTACTCAACAAAACTATAACCTGTCCTGGTTTTGGTCTCTGTTCTGTATACACACATACACACACACACACACACACACACACACACACACACACACAGCTTGTCCCAAACCTATGCTCCCCCCAAGCAGAACTGCAACCTTTACTAACCTTGTAGTCTGTTCCCTGTCAGGATGTGCCCCCCCCCCCCGTAGGAAGTAAACCTGTTCTGACCTTGTACTCTGTTCCCTGTCACAAAGTCAGGAATACACACCCTTCCCCACAGCAGGACTGCAGCCTGTCCTGAATCATCATCATCATCAGTCCTCTTTTTTCCCCATTTTTTTCTACATGGGGTCGACAACTCTCTTGATTCAATGCCAACTCCTGACTTCTTCAACACTTATGCCTGACTGTCACAGATCTTCTTTCACATAGTCCATCCACCTCTTTGCTGGATGTCCTCACTTCCTCTTACCTTCTTCCTGTCTGTCCCAAATCTTCCTCACCAGACTTTCTTCTGCTTTTCTGCACGTGTCCAAACCACCGTAATCTGTTCTCTTTGATCTTTTCTGCAATTGGAACTACTTTGACTTCTGCTCTTATGTCCTCATTTTTATATTTCTATTCCACAGTGTGCATCCTACCACTCTTCATAGGCACTTCATTTCCATCACCTCTAGCTTCTTCAACTGTTCTGCCTTTACTGCCCAGGTTTCTGTGTGATACAGTAGTACTGTTCACACCACTGTCTTGTACACCTTACTTTTCAGCTTCTTTGGCATTCTTCTGTCATAGACTACACCTGACACTATGCCAGTTGACTGCAGCCCCACTGATTCTAGCTTTGACTTCTTCATTCAGACTTCCCTTCTCCTCAACCATCCCTCCCAGATACTTGAAGCTGTTTTACCTGTTCCACTATCTTCCCTTCTATCTCTATTCTCAGCTTCTTCTGATTTCCTAAATTTCCTGTCATTACCACTGTCTTATCTGTGCTTAGTTTCATCCCATGTGCTTTCAGTTTTGCATTCCATTCTCCTATCCTTTGCTGAAGTTATAGCTCAGAGTCTGCCTGTAATGCCACATCGTCTGTATACAGCAACTTTGTTGATCTGTCCCCTCTGACCTGTTTGCTAATGTAGTCCATCACCAGTATGAACAGCAGTGGGCTCAGAGCTGAACTCTGGTGTACACTCACTCCCACTGGGAACCCCTCCATGAGGCCGAACACTGTTCGTACTTGAGTCATTGGGTCCTTGTACTTAGCCTGCATTAATTCTACCAGTGTTTCTGGGACTTCAAACCACCACAGTACTGCCCAGATCAACTTTCTTGGGACATTGTCATATGCTTTATCCAAGTCTAGGAATGCCCAGTTGGACTCTCTTCTCATCTCTATCTTCTTCTCAAGTATCTGTCTCACTGCAAACATTGGGTCAGTTGTGCTGCATCCTGATCTGAATCCGAACTGCTCATCTCCCATCTTACATTCTACTACTCTGCATATCTGTTTATCAGTCACCCTCTCCAGAACCTTCATGTAATGTGATAGGAGTTTGATGCCTCTGTACTGCCCACAGTTGTGGATGTCCCCTTTGTTCTTGTACACTGGCATGAGTATGCTTATTCTCCAGTCATCTGGGATATGCCTTTCTCTCCACACTGCTATGAGTACTCTCAGGAGCCATTTCTCCCCTATCTTACCCAAGATCTTTATCATATCTGCTGTGACCTCATCTGAGCCTGCTGCTTTCTCCGACTTCATTTTCCTTAGTGCTATTCTTACTTTTTCTAGGGTGAGCTCCTCTTCTTCTCGCATTGTAGGCTGTTTCTGGGGCAGTACAGCTTCTGTGGGGTTTTCTTCATTCTGAAGCTGCTGGAAATACTCCTTCCATCTGCCTTTGATGTCCTTTGGATTGATGAGCAGGTAGTTGCTGGCATCCCTTATGAAGGGTGTCTGACTATCTTTATCTTTCTGTCTTTGCCTTGCAACCTGATGTAGTTTCTTTGTGCCGCCACCTGAGTCACTTTCCAGATGTTGGTACAGTGCATCTGATGACCTATTCTTTGCTATGGCAACCTCTTTCTTAGCTTCTTTGTTAGCCAACCAGTAGTCCTTCCTAGCCTGGTCAGTCTTTTCTATCTTCCACTTCTTCCTGCACTCCTTTCTTTTGATGACTTCCTGGACTTCTGCATTCCAACACCAGGTTTCCTTATGTATCTTATTTCCATATCTGGCTTGGCCACATATCTTTTCTGTAGTCCTAACCATGGCCGGCCTTAGGCATAGGCGAACCAGGCGACCGCCTAGGGAGCTGTACAGGCCGGCTTTGAAAAGGGCGCAATTTTTATTTATCTATTTATTTTAGTTAGCATAACTTTTGATCTCTTCTCAGCACCCTGTTCAAGGGCGCCTGGACCATTGGGATAGGGGGAGGATGAGTGCCCTCCCACTTACAGCTGCAGATGGGCCAGGAGGCTTTAACATCACAGCATGCATGATACAAGAGTCTTCTCCTTTATATGTGTATCATGACGCTAACGTGGATTTAAATACATTCTGAAGTTCCACGCGGAATTTAAGCCAGCAGTTATTTTAAGCGATGAGTTAAGTCCATGTGTTTGCATGTGGCCATTTGGTTTAGAAAAGTAAGTCTGTGTGTGTAACTTAAATCATTTGTTTGTGTATGAGAGAGAATGTGTGTGTGTGTGTATTTTAAATCGTTTGTTTGTGTATGAGAGAGAAAGCGTGTGTGTGTAATTTAAATTGTTTGTTTGTGTATGAGATAGAAAGCGTGTGTGTAATTTAAATCATTAGTTTGTGTATGAGAGAGAAAGTGTGTGTGTAATTGATCGTTCGTGTATGAGAGAGAGTGTGTGTAATTTAAATCATTTGTTTGTGTATGCGAGAGATTGTGTGTATGAAAAATGGTTTCCTGATGAATTTGCCAAGACCAGCATCTTGAATGCCAGCTGTAACTGCAAAAAGTGGAATTTTTAAACTTGTGTTCACTGTGAAGTGTCACCACTTTAGAAACTGTTGTAATGTGCTTCTTTCCCCTTCAGTACCCTCTTACATCTGTGGTAGGAGAGCAAAGCCTTGGAACTTCCAATTTGTTGGGTACATGAACAGACTTTAAATCCCTGAGGTGTAACACAGTTTGTACGCCAATCATACGTCTCAACTGTTCAGATTTTTTTTCCTGTTATTTTTGTCTAATTGTGATTTTCTGGTAAGTCATTAATTGGTGTCATTAAATAAGAAACAGTTGAGTTTTAGACTTTATTTATTTCAGCAAGTACATGTTAATGCGAAACCTTTTAGCATATGAACTTTCTAAGTTTAAAAGAGCAGCATTTTAAAATTGTTGCTATGTTTGGGCCGTTTTCCTCTCATTATTTTTGACTTTGTCCAGCTTTCTTGTGCTTACAGGTTGAGAGAGGTATGATACTAATTTGTGATCGATATTGTGTACAAGTGGAATTAAGCATACAAGATGCTTTATAATGTATAATGTTGGGCATGCCAAAAATATCCCTGAGGTCAGTGTTTTATCATAACGGTTTATGGTTTTATCAGGTGTAGTCCCTTTTGTTACCTTTTCTTTTGAATCTTGAATTAGATTTTTGTCAGTCTTCCAGATGTCTGCTTGCTTTACAAATGGCATTGCTTGCATATAACTTTTACTGTAACTGTAAAAAGGGGTGATGCATGTTATTTCAGTGGTGTTTTTAGTACCTTACTGTTTAGGTTGCTTAATCATTAGTTTATTTTTTAAAGTAAAAGTCGTTATAGCCATTTGATCGTTTACAGTAGTGTGCAAATGTAGACATACTAAAAATAAATATGTTTTGGAACTGCAATGCATAACCAATTACTTTACAAAAATGTGCTAGATTTATTGCATCAGTACCAAAGCAAGAGGTAAAATCTCAGGACCAGTGAAAGAGGTAAACGAATTCAGACAAAAAAGAAATCACTTTTGCCAACAGCAGTTCACCATATATCCTTATTAATAAAGATTTATTGCATTTTGTAAAGTACTCTGTAGGGCAGTGTTTGGTGTGCAGGCTGAAGTGACAGTATAGAAATGGGTTAGTATTTCATCCGAACTGCAACACTTGCACAGCTTTTTCTGAAAGCATCATCTGGAGGATTAATACATTACAGTGTACTACATTATTTTATTATGTGTCATTGTTTGTAATGTGCTGTGTTATAACGCTGCAGTGCAACACCATACAAACTAAACGATTTACATTACTGAAGCCCGTGTTGAGAGAATTTTGTTATTCATGCAAGAGAATGGTTTTGACTATGCTTTGAGCCCTAGTTTTTATTTGGACACACCAATTAAAAAGTACCGTAAATTGGGCAGTCTGTCAGTATGTGCATTTTTTCTGTAATGACTTGTTTGTGCTTGGTTGGCACGTGTTTTTAAGAAGCCCCAGGTGATTTCCAACCATTTGACATGGCTTGACATGTCATGACAGAACTTTGAGTGGCCTTTTATAGGTTCATAGATTAGTACTAAGCTAACTGCCCTTGCGAGCCATTTTAAGCCTAGCCAATTATCCCTTGTAAGACTCAAATCCTGCACCTTGTGTTTGTAAGGCAAACACCATAACCATGAGGCCACACTCCCATCCCCTCTTTATGGTTAAAATGTACTGAAATGGGCAGGTTTGTCATTACTGGGTCATGCATTTTGTTTTATTGCTTAGTGGAAAAATGTTCAAAACTACAAATTTAAAAAAACACACTAACAACTGGTGCTTTATTATACAAGGAATGTAATTTAATACAATCAGGAAGGTGAATCAAAGAACACATACAAGTATGCATAGCCCTAAAAATGTGTGCAAGGAGGCTGTTTTGAAAATAGCCCAAAGGTAAACTTAAGCCTCCACTGGCCAGATGCATTTTTTTATGAATGTGGATTTTCATGCCGTTTCAATGGCAGAGAAGTTTATTGCTCATGCTAAGTCTGTTTTCATTGTGAGACTGTATTGTTTAGCAAATGTCTATCAGTGTTTGTGCTATTCAAGCTTAAGCTACTGTACATATGGAGGAGGGAGGTTGCTATTCTACTTTCACTGAGCTGTAAGGTTCACTCGCCTACCCCAAAGTAAATTAAAATGTTTAGATTAATTTAAGCAACTCTTTGAAATAAGGCATGCAAGCTTCAATTTTCTGAGCATGTGACTTTTATACTAAAATATATATGAAGGGGTAACTGATAAAGCAGGTTTATTAAATGAAAATTCCACTGTCCTTCACTTTCAGTTTAACTGCATCACAAGGTATCTTTTCTTCATATGCATTTAAATGAAGGAAATGGCTGGAGTGGCTTTCCTGGGGAGTGACCGACCTGTGGATGTGGCTTATAGGGGTGTTTCATGAGCACGGTATGGGTGGGGCTTAAGGGGCGCCAGAGTACTACTTTGCCTAGGGCACCAGTTCAGCTACGGCCGGCCCTGGTCCTAACACATGCTGCTTTTAGGCGCTGCCACTCTTCTTCAACTCCACCTATTTCCTCCTCTTCTTGGGGTGCTAGAGCCTTGAGTAATTCCTTGAACTGCAGTACTTTCTTTCCAATCAACTACCAGATCTTCAGGCTGGTCTTTGTTGACCTTAGAGCCTTCTCTGACCAATGCTTGCAGCTGATTGTGGCAACTAGTGGTTTATGCTGTGGAACGACTTTTCACTGGAGATGACTTTGCAGTCATGGATTCTACCCCAGTGCCTTTTCTTTACTAGGAGTAAGTCTACCTGAGTTGCATGTTGACTACTGTTGTATGTCATCTTGTGACTGTCTCTCTTTCTGAATCATGTGTTGGCTACTATTAAGCCATTTGCCACACAGAAGTCTAGAATGGCTTCTTCTTCTTCTTTATTCCTGTTGCCCCACCCATGTGGACCCAGGCAGTCCTCATATCCTATCCTGTCTGTCCTGATATGTGCATTCAGGTCACCCATAATCAACACCAATTCATGTTGTCCTGCTTTATCAAGTAGGTCCTGCAACTGTTGCCTGAATGTAGTCTTTTCCTCATTATCACAACCCTGCTGTGGGGCATAGGCTGAGATTATGAATACTGCCCTATCATAGGCTGAGATTATGAACACTGCCCTATCATAGGCTGAGATTATGACTACTGCCCTATCATAGGCTGAGATTATGAACACTGCCCTATCATAGGCTGAGATTATGAATACTGCCCTATCATAGGCTGAGATTATGAATATTGCCCTATCATAGGCTGAGATTATGAACACTTCCCTATCATAGGCTGAGATTATGAATACTGCCCTATCATAGGCTGAGATTATGAATACTGCCCCATCATTACACTGGAGTCTGATTACCATGAGTCTGTCATTAATTCTGATGATATCCCTCACTGCCTTCAGAAGCATCTCTCTCACCACCATTCCTACACCATTTCTAGCTTTTCCCCCTCCTGAGTAGTAAAGTCTGGATCCCAAGCAAAGTGGCTTTGCTCCACTGCCCTTCCATCTAGTCTCTTGGATACATAGGATGTCCAGTCCCGTCTGTATCATCATGTCATCCACTTCCAAACTGCATCCTATCAGTGAACCAACATTAAGTGTAGCAATTCTCATTTCATGTTTGGCAGGTTGGTTGGTTTTACGTTCAGCTTTTGCTCAATGGAGCTATCCCAGGTATCCCAGACTGGGCAACTAAACACCAGCCGGCCAGTAGCCTACTGACCCAGGGCTGCTGGGCTGTATGGAAGGCACACACTGGCCAATAGGGACACATATACCCCTCCCACCATTAGCAAGGGTCCCTGGCATAGGTCAGAATAGGCCAGGTCCTCAACACACTTATCACCGGTAACTACCCATGCTCATTTTGGAGCCATTAGTCAACATGACTGAATCACCTAGAGCCATATTTTACACCATCGAGTGGCTAGCCCTGCCGCGGCATGCAGTCTCTGATCCATGTTCTCCTATCTTGAGGATACTGCGCACCACAGTAGATGCCCAAAGCGGTTGGTCTGTACAACTCTTCCCCCTATAGAGCACAATGTAGAGTCTGTGCTGCTGCCCACAGCTCCATTCATTGGTGAGTTTGAGATGGAAACACTCATCATGTTTTCGGACATGGAAGAAACCCCACGGAGACACAGGGAGAAAATTCAGACTCCAAACAGGCATTGGTCGGAGGTCAGGATCGAACCTTGCACCTTGTGCATGGGAGACAAAGACCTTAACCATTATGCCAACTGGTCTCTTTCTGTCCTGAATATGTACTTTCTTCCCTGTCATGGTGAGCCACCCTCCATCCCCAAAGCATAATACTTCCTTGTCATGTCTTGTGCTGTGTTACACCACACACACTCCTGTTCTCAGTATCTCTTCTTCTTGCTTTCTTGCACTGTTATACACACAACACTGTCCTGAGGTCCATTACCTGTTGACCTATCTGCTGTCAGTTTGCCTTTATAGGAGTATACTTTGTTATCCACTCTGTTCTAACTCCTACTTTGGTCATCTTAACATGGTCTCCCACAATAATGTGAGCTTGCATTTTATCACAGTAAAACAACCCTTGTAGCTCAGTAAGTATGTTAATAAGGTGATTTAGGAAGGTTGTCTCTGAATCACAGCTGTAATATGATAAATTGAAGTCTGCACTGCCATGCTCATTTCTGCCCATACCAGGCATGAGAGTTCATGTTGCCAATGTGAGTATACATGGTCACTGCAAAGCTCATATATCTACTTAGTTGTAACCATGCTGTCTGATTATATGCACCAAGTGGATTGCAATATACGCACCCCTGCACATCAGAACACAACATTTTTCTTTGTTCTGACCCATAGAATGGATGTGGCCTTAGATATTTGATACAATATCCCACATGGGCATTGTAAACAAACTCATGGAATTTGCCATTAACCCCTCTGTTATGCACTGGATAGCCATCTAGCTGTCAGATAGGACCCAGGAAGTTAGTGTAGGGGAGACCACCTCCACAAAGAGGCCATTCACTAATGGAATCCCTTAGGGCTCTGTGTTGGTCCTGCTCCATTTTGGCTTTTACTTCTCAGAGGTCAATGCCAATGTCAAAGGACTTTGGCTGGCCAAATCTGCAGATGCCTGCATACTAATATCAGTCATAGAATGCCCCCCAACAAACTAACATCCTACAAGAAGGATTTACCTAGATATATGACAAGTGCCAAAGCCATGGCTTATAACTCAATGCCATGAAATGCATAATAGTATCCTTTGAGAAGTTGGCCACCCAGGAAACTACCTCATTGATAACTTACCCCTAAGAGTGGACTCAGTAGTCAGGAATTTTGGGATGTGTATGGATTTTTACCTGGCTTTTGACCAATATGTGTCTAAGGTAATAAGGAAATCATTCAGTGTTGCTTAACTTACAAGCAAGGGCATAGCATATATGTCCCAGGAAGTCATTGTTCCTCTGTGTTCGACCCTCATCAGACCAGTTATTGAGTACAACATCCTCTTCAGTATCTATCTGACTAGGCACATGCAGCAACTGGAATGTCCACAGATGCTCCTCACAAAAAGAATAAAGGATGTAAACAACATGTCTTATGATGATTGCCTCAAAGCTCTATCTCTATACTTGGTTTCCTATAGACTGTTCATATGTTCATAGGGGACTACTAGGCTATTGGCACAAGAGCCTTTACAAGCCTAACCAATAATACCTAAGATATGACAATATTATATCTTATTTCCCCAGATATGGGATGGGGTAGTATTAGGGTAGTGTGTCTTTGGGTGTTTGACCCCTGAGCCATTTTAGAGACTGTCTCTTCCCATAAGGGAGATGGGAAGTACCCTGGGAGCGAATTTACAGTTCCCCATCCAATTATCCAAATTATTTTTGAAGAGAGTAAGGGATTAGGTTGATAGTAGTCTGTCATTCGACACCCATGTAGCTAAAGTAGTTAGGAAGACCTTCTGCATTGCCCACCTTATCATGAAGGGATTCTCATCTAGATCAAGGGAGGTCATTGTCTCCCTATACTCATCACTCATCAGACCAATGATTGAGTACAATGCCCCATTCGGAATGTATCTGACCCGACACTTGCAGCAGCTGGAGAGGACACAAAAGTTCCTCACCAAAAGGATAAAGGGTCTCAAAAATCTGTCCTATGCTGCCCGACTGAAAGAACTCCAGCTCTATTCAGTCACTTACCGCTTGCTCAGAGGTGACCTTTGCCTAACATACAAGGCCATGTCAAACCCAGATTTGATGAATATGCTTCACCTCAAAAATCTAGATCCATCAGAGCCACAAGGGTGGGAGACTTAAACCTCGACACGGCTATTAATAGGACGTGCTGGAGGGATAGATTCATCACCCAAAGACTCCCTATGCTGTGGAACAAAATCCCGGTATATGTGAGGCAGAGCACCTCGCTGGCCTTGTTCAAGAGAAATCTTGACCAATGGATGGGAGATCGCAGATATACCCCAGGGATTACCTCAGTGTCACTGCTCGACAGAGGCACAGCAAAATAATGGGTATAGTTCCCCATACTAAAGGGGTGGCGTAAGCCACAAAACTATGGGCTAGGCTTGTAAATGCCCTTGGGCAGATAGCCTAGTATGAACCTATGAACCTATGAACCTATTAACTTTGTTTTACAAAGATGGGAAGTTTATTCCGTAGACGAGTTTGCTTTTGGGATAAGAATCTGTCTCTCCAGCAAGTCCTGATAGAGTTACAAATGAGATTCAGATCCATGGAATGCAAAACCCTCACAGAATTTTCTTGTGAACATGTAATATTTCCATCAGGGCTGGATCAGAGAATGCCTAGTAGGTCAGGCTTAAGTCACCTCTCAATAAACGATACAAGATGGAGTAAAGAGAAAGGGCCTTTAGATGGTCCACATAAGACATGTGTCTTACTCTTTGTATTCTTTTAGTGAGAAACCTCTGGGGCTTACTCCAACTGGTGCAAGTGCCTGATTAGATACATGCAGATGGGAGCATTGTACTCAATTATGGGCCTGATGATGGCCAAGTGCAATGGCACTGTGACATCCTTTGACCTTAATGCCATACCTTTACTTATAAGTTGAACCACCACACAAAAGAATTTCCTCACTACAGTAGCTATGTGGTAGTCAAAGATTAGGTCACTATTTATCTGTGTTCCTAGGTCCCTCACCACTGGGTCTACTTTTAGGGGTGTGCTATCAATATTATAATCTGCAGGGATATTTGATTTACCAGGTTTTTCAGCACTTAGTCTCAAACCATGGTATTGACACCAGTTGTTTGCCATTTTAGGTCTGTTTGTAGGATGTCAGCATTGTTTGGGGATTCAATGATTGCTCTCAGCTTACACTCATCTGTGAACCTGGTGAGCCAGTGGATCCCAAAATTGACCTTCACCTCAGAGAAACATATACTAAGCAGGAGGTGTCCCAACACTGTGCCCTGTAGGATACCACTAATTATAGCTTTCTTACTGGAAGTGGATTCACCAATCTGAACAACACGTATCCTATCAGTGAGCCATTTTGCTATCCATCTGATAATGCAGGGGTTTATACCTAACTCAGTAAGTTTATCTGTGATCCCCGAGTGGGGGATTGTGTCAAAAGTTTTGGTCAGGTCTAGATAAGCATTGTGTACCATTTTACCCTCCTCTATGGCCCTGGTGAATTTCTCAAAGAAGTCCACCAGACTGAGCAAGCAAGACCTCCCTTTGACAAAGCCAAATTGAGCCTGGTCCAGTGTTTGAAGATTTCCTATGTTGTTATTAATCAGGTCCATGATAATTCTCTCCCTGGACTTGCAGATAAGACTGGTCAAGCTTATGGGCCTATAGTTCCCTGGGTTAGTTGATGGACCCCCCCCCCCTTGTGCAGAGGGACAACTGTTGCAGTCCTCCATTCCTCTGGGGCAAAGGCAGCCTGGAAGCTGTGGTTAAAAGGTGTTTATGTGGCTATAATAGATTCTGTTTTAAGCTATTTAAGAAGCATCCTGGAATGTTGTTGGGACTCATAGAGACTGTGTTTCTGACTTTAGCGATCACAGTAAGGACCTGTTCTCTCATAATGACCAGTAGCGGGATTGTTGCAGGTATTTCATTGGGTGCGGTAGGAGTGGATGGAAATTGGAAATTCACCCAGAGTCTAGCACTTATGTCTCTAATAGGCAGAGGCAGTCTATAAATCATGCCTTAGCTTACATATAACCTCTAATGCTCAAAAGACTCATGGTCATTAACCAAGAATATACAGTGGATATAAAAAGTGTACACACCCCTGTTAAAATGCCAGGTTTTTCTGATATAAAAAATGAGACCACAATAAATAATTTCAAAACTTTTCCCACCTTTAATGTGACCTATAACCTGTACAATGTAATTGTAAAACAAACAAATCTGTTAGGGGAAAAAATATAAAAAATAAAAAATGTACAATAAGCTGGTTACATAAGTGTGCACACTCAAACTAATACTTTGTTGAAGCATCTTTTGATTTAATTACAGCATTCAGTCTTGTTGGGTTGGAGTCTATCAGCATGGCACATCTTGACTTGGCAATATTTGCCCATTCTTCCTTGAAAAAGCCCTCCAAATTGATCAGATTGCGAGGACATCTCTTGTGCACAGCCCTTTTCAGGTCACCCCACAAATTTTCTATTGGATTTAAGGTCTGGGCTCTGGCTGGGTCATTCCAAAACTTTATTTTTCTTCTGGTGAAGCCATTCTTTTGTTGATTTGGATGTATGCTTGGGGTCATTGTCGTGTTGAAATGTGAAATTCCTCTTCATCTTCAGCTTTCTAACAGATGCCTGAAGGTTTTGGGCCAAAAGTGACTGATATATGGAATTGTTCATAATTCCCTCCACCTTGACTAAAGCCCCAGTTACAGCTGAAGAAAAGCAACCCCAAAGCATGATACTGCCATCACCATGCTTCACTGTGGGGGTGGTGTTCTTTTGGTGATGCGAAGTGTTGTTTTTGCATCACAAGTACTTTTTGGAATTGTGGCCAAAGAGTTCAACCTTGGTCTCATCAGATCATAACACATTTTCCCACATGCTTTTGTGAGATTTGATGTATTCTTTTGCAAATTTCAGCTAGGCCTGGATGTTTTCCTGTGTAAGAAAAGGCTTCCGTCTTGCAACCCTACCCCATGGTCCAGACATATGGAGAATACTAGAGATTGTTGTCACATGTAGTACACAACCAGTACTTACCAGAAATTCCTACAGCTCCTTCAGTGTTGCTGTAGATCTCTTGGCAGCCTTCCTGACCAGTTTTCATCTTGTCTTCTCATCAGATTCCTTTGATACTTTGTAAGCTCTCTGTAAACCATGGCTTTTGCTGTAGCGGGCAACTGAGTAAATTTCAGGAACATCCTACTGGGACAGCTGAACTTTACTTGGGGTTAATCAGAGTCTCTTTAATTGATGGCAGGTGTGTACCCAAGAAGACTGAATGCTGCAATTAAATTAAAAGGTGCTTCAACAAAGTATTAGTTTAAGGATGTGCACACTTATGCAACTTATTGTACATTTTTTATATTTTTTCCCCTAACAGATTTGTTTATTTTTCAATTGAATTGTACAGGTTATAGGTCACATTAAAGGTGGGAAAAGTTTTGAAATGATTTATTGTGGTCTCATTTTTTTATATCACAAAAACCTGGCATTTTAACAGGGGTGTGTACACTTTTTATATCCACTGTACCTTTGAACCTATGAATTCTGCACTGCAGTCATGTTTCATTTAAATAATTTTACATAATAATATACATATGATTGTTAAGATAACATTTGGTCTGGGTTTTACAGCTTTTTCACCAGGTAGGATACTCCATTAAAGATCCTTCATTGCACCTTTTAATTTCCTTTATTATTGATATTGGCTTGAATATCACTATACTATAATGTTCAGTGCTTGATAACTGTAATATTACTAACTAAGCCAGAGTATGTTGTGTTCAGTGTAGGTATTGTGCATTATCTTTGTAGTACATACTGTGTGCTGCCACTAAATTCTGTATCAGTTTGTTGCATGTTATGTTACTGTTTAGCGCACAGCATCCTTAGACCCCTTGCCTGCTCAGTGAATGAATAAATAAACATAGTAACTATCTTTTTGAAGATTAGCATGCCAAAAATTGTTTGGAAGATTCCAATTTTAATTAACTAATTAATTAATTTATGCATTTGTCTACCTGTATATTTGTTTGTTTATCACATTTGTTAACTGGGTAGCTGGGTTGGTCCTATAAGCTCTTTATAGCCATGACCCCGTCCTGACAAGGAAAGGCAAACATAAAGTTATATCAAAATGAAAAATAACAACACAAAAGCATTATTACATTGAAAACAGATAAAGTAACCATGCAAAATTAGTCAAGAGGTAGAATCCATTTATAAGTATAACATGACCAGTATCCAAAAACTATATCAAATTACTATACGAACATTTATATAGATGCATGGAATCAGCAATACCTGACAGGACTAAATCATCCTCTGCAAGGAAGAGTAAACCTGTCTGGTGGACATCTGCAATAAATAAACTCTATAACAAAAGAAAAAAATTGCTGTCCAGGACCAAGAAGGAGTAGGTTCCCAATTGGAAGCAATCTCTCCTTCGCCTAAACAAGCAAATAAGAGCACTAGTGAAATCTTCCAAAGCAAACTTCGAGTCCAAATTAGCCACATCAGCTAGAGACCATCCATAAGGCCTTCTTCACATATGTCCGTAATCTCAAAGGTAGGACCTAAATCTGTTCAGAACTGGTGGTTAAGGACACCACATATACAAATCCCATAGATATACTGTAGCAAACTTGCTGGCTGACAGATTCAGCAAAACTTTCACCCCTCTGTCCCCCCCATCAGTAAGTCAGGACATTCCCAGTACCTGCCCCCTTCCCCTTATATCTAGGGAACAGGTTATTACTGCTCTTTCAAAGGCAAAAAATACAGCCTTCATGGAACCCAATAACATCCCAGGCTGCATCCTACATGAACTCGGGCGGGAACTTGCAGCACCTATAGGCACCCTATTCAACCAAAGCATGTGTACTGGCTTTGTCCCAGCTGAGTGGAGGACAGCCACTGTCATCCCTTTACACAAAGGTGGAACGTCCACTGATTCAGGAAATTATTGACCCATCAGCCTAACTAGCCTGATCTGTAAGGCCATGGAATGGATTATTATGGACCTCATTAACAAGGACATTGGCACCCTCTAAACACTTGATCCCACACAGTTTGGCTTCATCAAGGGGATGTTATGTCGGTTAATTTGATCAACTTTTTTTGAGACAGTTACCAAAGCCATGGATGAGAGGAAGACTGTACACCGCCTACCTTGACCTGGCCAAAGCCTTCAACACTATTCCCCACTCCGACATAATAGATAGAATCTCTCAACTAGGCATCAGTCCATATGTTAGTAGATGGGTATCTAACTGGTTCACTGCTAGAACCCACCTGGTCAAAATAGGGGAAGCCACATCAAGCAGTAGACCCATATCAAGTGACATACCCCAGGGTTCAGTCTTTGGGCCTCTGTTATTTGGGATATACTTTTCTGAGGTGCAGGCCAAAACCAGTGGGCTATGGCTGACCAAGTTTTCAGATGACTGCAAGCTGGGAGCTGTCATCAATTCCCCTAGTGATGTGGACATCCTCCAAGAGGGTCTCACCCAAACAAATGACTGGTGCCAGAAACATGGCCTCAAGCTGAATACAAAAAAATGCATCATCATCCCCTTTAGGGAGAGTGATGTCCCCACAAATTATCACATTAATAACAACATCCTAAGCACGCAGTCCATCGTGAGGCATTTGGGCACCCAGATTGATAGCAATCTGACTTTTGACCACCATGTTGCTTCCATTGTACAGAAAGCTTTCTACATGGCCCACCTCATAAGTAAAGGTATCTCATCCAGGGACAAGGAGGTCATAATATCCCTGTATTCTTCCCTTATAAGGTCCATTATTGAGTACAACGCCCCATTCGGCATGTACCTCGCAAAGCACATGCAGCAGCTGGAGAGACCACAGAGGTTCCTCACCAGGAGAATCCAGGGCCTCAAAAATCTACCATACACAGATAGGCTAAAAGCCCTATCCCTCTACTCTGTTTCATACAGACTCCTCAGAGGTGACCTCTGTCTGGCATACAAGGTTCATAGGTTCATAGGTGTGTACTAGGCTAATGGCCCTGGAGCCTTTACAACCTAGCTCATAGGATTACCCTGGGATTATGCCATCCGACCTTAGTTCCCAGTGCCTCTGTCAAGCAGAGCCACTGGAGAGATCCCCGGGTTGAATTTTCTATTTCCCATCCACTCATAAAGATTTCTCTTGAAGAGGTCCAGTGAGGTGCTCTGCTTGACATGTATGGGAAGTCTATTCCATAGCATGGGCAGTCTCTGGGTAAGTGATCTCGGACCCCACCTTGATGGGACTGCTGAATATCCGCAAGTCAAACTCACTCGAGTAACCCACATACGTGGCCTCAACCTGGTCTGTGACATCAATAGGACTTGTTGGCGGGACAGATTTGTGTCCCAGAGACTCCCCCATCTATGGAATAGACTCCCTCTCCACGTCAAGCAGAGTACCTATTTATCCCTTTTTAAGTGCAACTTGGATAACTGGTTGGGAAATAGAAAATACATACATGGGATATCACCCATGTCACTGCTGGACAGGGGCATTGGGTGCTGATTTGTTTATGCATGGGCTAATCTCTTGGGTAGGCTTATAAGGGCCTAAGGGCCAATAGCCTAGTAACTTCCTATGATCCTATGACAGCAAAACTAATAGGACTTCCAATGCAAAAATGAAAAACTGGAAAAAAAATACTCAAGAGGTAAACTCTGTTTACAAGTGTAATGTGATAACACAATTAGTAATATTTACAATGTGCACAAAAAAAAACAGCTTTATAACCCAGATCTGAATTCACATGTAGTCACATGTCTTCAAACATTTTTGTTTATATTATTGTACTCTATTACTAGTAAGTTTTTTAGGCTTAGGTTATGTCTACCCATTTCTGTACTATTTTATTTTTTTTACATTTTTATTGTTTGTCATGTTAATTGTTGGAGCTTTTTACCCCAGGCCTCCACTGAAAAGGGACTAATTATTCTCAGCCCAGTGGATAATCCTGGTAAACAAATGCTAAATAAAATAAAATAAATAAATAAAATAAAATGTAAAAAAAATGTAAAAATGCAACTTATCAGAATTGTATGATGGTTTGGGGATTAGCCTACATTTCTGAAGTAGTTTCATTTATTTTCTTTAATGGCATGTAAGTTAAGACATTTTTTTTCAATAATTGAACCTGTCCAGTTCTCTAAATATGCTCAAGTATGCTGTTCCATCTACCACATCCTGTGGTACACCAGTTAAATGTAAATTTCAGCCTGGCAGTATGTTGGTTCAGGGTCTATATTACGTAGTCGAAGTATGACAACTTTGAACGTTATATGGTCGAGACCATATGTTCGAAGTTATCATACTTTGAAGTGAGAAAAACAAAAAACACAGGAACAACTTCTTGACAATTGTAAGCAGGGGGCCAGTGACTGCGCTACAGTGCAATAAAGGGAAAATTCCCTTTACCATATTGTAGTGTGGTCTCGGAGTTGGTATATTTAAAGAGAGGGGTGGGGGGCACCAGGGGACTTGCCCCCTGCTTACAACCCTTTATTTTCTTTTATGTTGTTTCATTTTTTTTTCTACGTGTTCGAAATTCTGTCAGTTTGAATATATAGGTTCAAACATATGGTGTTCGAACTTACAGAATTTCGACTATGTGATATAGACCCGTTGGTTCATGCTATTGCCTCTCAGGTCCATGGATTTGAACTTGGTTTCCTGGTGCTGCCTTGGTGGAGTTTATATGTTTCCTGAGCAAGTTTTCATTACGTCTTCCACTTTCCTCAAAGTTCCCAAACACACAGTACCGCACTAATTGTCCCAGGTTTGTATTTTGGCACATATCTCCTCTGGAAAACATCACTTAATTCAGAGGAATTAATCCATTAACAAAATGCAGCAATACATACATGAACACAGAACTTAACCAGTATCATTAAACTCTCCACCCCCCCCCCCCCTTTCTTGCTCATTTGCCTTAAGGCCAGGCAATATAAATAGCCTGATCAGTTCACTTTGTACATCAAAGAAGGCTGGATCTACCTAAGTGCTGTGAGATTTACATAGAAGGAAGTGTGATTACAGGGTGTATACTTAAATTATGCATGCAAACTGTTATTGTGTAAGAAGCAGCAGTCTTTGTACCTAGGCCTGACTCTTAGCAATTACAAATTAAAGCCCTCTGAACCATTTCTACATTTTATAAAGAATGTCTGATATATATTCTTTATATTATTCGTGCTTTCATTTGTTTCTTATAACTTTCTGTTTTCTGTCACCTTTGCCTGTTTACTTTGTCAGAAGTCCACTGTATTTGTCAGGTTTCCTTATCTGAAATATCCAAAGTTTCTTTATGTGAATCTTGCTGTTTCCCTTTAGGCAGGGACAAGGTAGGGCCTGCTGACTTCTTAGAGTTATCAATGATATTATCAAGATATGTGGGTGGGAATATGAATTTGCCCCATCCAGTCCATCTTCAAAGTTAGGAGTTTGGTTTGTCAATCCCCCAAGGCAGTGGCTTTTAAAAATGTTTGAACTCATCATCTGTCGTGTCTCGTTTGCTGGTCTGGTGTATGTTACCTGGGTCTTTTGACTATGGCACGCCAGGTGCCGAATCAGTCCTTTTTTTTCCCCTGTGAAGATAACAGACTTCCCTTAGAATGTTTATTTTATTAATTTGTTTGCTGGGTAAGACCATTTGGGTACAAACATGCCCTTTCAAGAGCAGCCAGATAACACTATCTGTCTGGTTAAATGACTTATTCAAATTACACAGTGTTAAGCGTAGACTAAAGAAACTAAACCAGAGGCTACAGGAAAAAGCTCATCAAAATCTCATAGTCATAAATAATTATCTATCATGTAGTGTCCAACAGATGGCAGACAAATATTTAAATCTTATGTCTCTGGCCATATGTCTAACTTCTTAAGAGGGTTTCTGACCACAGGTTTCCTATCTCATAGTGTTTTACCCAAAAAGAATGTTTAATTATTTATATATTTACTTTTGTTTTTATTTGTTTGTTTAGCTTTTTCTTAACTATGTAAGCGGGGTGATCCAAATACCCTTTTCAGCTACTACCTGACCACAAGGCACAAATACATATAAAAGAGTGAGTGACATATACACACAGTGTAGACTGGCAATACATTGAAGTGGAATAAGCCTATGAGCTTCTATTTTATTTTATCCAGTAGTCCTGGGTTTGTTTGTTTCAGCTTTCATTTGCTATTGTGATCTGAGCAAGTCACTCAGTGAAATATTATTCCTGGCTTGCTTCTGAAAAGAGACAAGTGAACCTCACAGGTTTATCTGGTCAAGGATTAAATAATAAAATTAAGCAATAAAAGCTGTTAGTGTGTATACCCTAATTGTTATGTAAGTAAAATTAGTTAAAACATAAACCTCTAGGAGTCCAAAATGGACAGCATGGGTGTCTGTGCACTCTGTGCTTATAAATTCTGTATTAGCATACTTAATGATATTGAATATTCTTAATAGTGCCCAGATGCTTTATGTTTACAAGTGCAGAAATAGAGCCCATATGGTTACTGGTACTGCCCAAGAAGAACACCAGACCATAAGTACTAGGCTAGCTGCCCTTGTGGGCCATTTTAAGCCTAGACATTTTCCCTTTTTGTACCTGAATTAACCTATCCCATTTAGTTAAAGATTGGATTTAGCAATCCCGTGGTCAATAATTATATATTACCCCTAAATGAGAATAACTGGATTCATGCCATAGATAATTTAAGGGGACCCATGCATGGAATAAAGCATTTAGGAGCTGCCCCTGTCCTTTAGTAGTATAGGGGGCAGTCCTGGGATAAAGTTTCTATTTTTCATCAGTAGATCTAAGTTGTGCTTGAATATGGACAGGGATGATCTTTGTTTTATGTGGATGGGGAGTCTGTTCCAGGGCAGTGGTATCCTCTGCAACGTACCTCTGTCCCACTTCATCTTGTACAAACAAATCACTTCACATCTTGTAGACTAAACTCCATGCTGCAGATATGGTTACATAGATCAGTAAAGTCAGGCTACTAACAAGTATTGATTAACCCATGAGACGAAAGTAGAAATAGCACTGACTGTTACAACAAGTTGACCAGTCTTTATATATTTATTTATTATTTGTTTATATATTTATTTATTTGTGGGCTGGTCCTGAGACTCTTTTCAAACACATTAAATTGTTTTAGGCTGAATCCCTTGTTTATCATTTTGTGCTATCATATGGTACTGCAATTTGTTGTTATTTTATATACTTCACTGTTTCACTTGACTTAGCATAGATACAAAGTAGCAGTTCCCGGCTAACCTCTTATGATGGCTTAGTTTTTTAAGAAATGAGTTTCAAGAACTTCGCCACAAATTGGAAACTCAAAGGTAGAATTTCTTGAATCCCTTTTGAGACTGCATACCAATTTAATGTTAGAATTGGTGATCTGATGATATTTATTGTAGAACATGGAGACTCCACTTGGTAGGTTACTGAAATTTCTGACTGTTCCACTGTAGTAGTGCTACATCTGCAAGCAAAAATTAAATTAAAAAGTCACTAAAATCATATCTATTTTGAATCATCATTGTCAAGGTATATCAAGTTTCAATATGTTGCAAACCAAACTGGCAAAATAAAGGAATTTTATAAAACCTAGCAAACATACTTAAGCCTAACAAAACCAAACACAGTACTTTTGTTGTAATGTTACCCCTGCATCCACCACACCCCAAAGACATAGCATATATTAAGTTTGAGATTGCACTACAGTAGGGAAAATGACTAAATCCCCTTACCCACTGTAAAGAGATCTCACTAAATGTAACTTGCAGCATGACAAGTGCAGACATTACCTACAGAGCAGACTGCCAAACTCTCATTAAACTCTACCTATCGATAGAACACAGACACACACACACCACCCAACCTTCCACACAACAGCGACAAGATATATCCTAAAACTGAACACTGTACCTTAACATAGCACTCAAACCATTCACTTTTCATACTGGCACTTGCTCAAAACTCATAGCAAGCACTAATAAACCTTAGCACTAGACCCCCCCTATACTGTAGAGAAGGACAAGGCTCTTTGTATGACCTTACCAGCCAATCAGTAAAACAGTTCACTGTACCTATCCAGGCATATCCAAAGGGCAGTTTCAGGTGTACTCTCCGGTCCAACTGGTGAATCTGCACATTTTGAGGCAATGTTACAATTGCCTTATGTATGCAGGCAACCCTCTCCTCCTTTCACCAAACAGTAATACATGCGAGAGATGCAGTTATACAGCCAAACTGGAGGCTAAGCTCTCTCAACCCAAGACTGGACCAGGCAGTCAAGAGGAGAAGGGAATTACTTGCATCACACCACCAGTCTCACATAGACCTATGAAACCAGCACCGGCAAAAAATACACATAAATACACAAAAACATACCCAGAGGCTTTAAATAAAAATCTGCAGAAGCAACAGAGACCTCCAAAGCAGACATCCAAGCAACCTCCACCCCCCCCCAACACAAACCATGAAACACATACTTCACAAAACCATTGTGCCACACAATCACAGCCCTTAAGGCAAAATAACATACCCAACACACTAGTAATAGGTGACTCTACAGTCAGGCACACTGACATCCCAATCACTAGGATGAACAAGAAGGTTACTGTTAGTTTCCTGTCAGGTGCCAGGATCCGCCACATAATACAAGCACTCAGGTCACTCCAGAACAAGTACAAATATGACTGCCATTGTCCATGTTGGTGTGAATGACCTGAGCCGTACCTCCCTGGACTACATGAAAAGAGACATGGAGGAGCTTTCTGATCATGTAGCCCAGGCCGGTATGACACTGACCCTGAGTAGCATCCTGCCCTCACCAAGAATGATACCACGGCATAGAGAAAAAATTATCAATTTCAACAATTGGCTAAGCTTCTGGTGTCATTCAAAGGGGATCCAGTGTCTGTCAGCCTAGGATGACATGCTCGACAAGCCACGCTGCTTTGCTAGAGAGAGCTTGCACCTGTCACCCTTAGGCTTTCGAATACTGGCCAAGGCTCTTGCCAGCCCCATAGTGCCTTTTTTAGGCAAGGCTCAAAAGACAAACCCACCGCCATAACTAGCACACGTAACAAAAAACTGAGGGTAATGCTACTCAGTGCCAGAAGTCTAAACCTCAAAATGCATGCACTCGGGGCACTCCTCAGTATGGAAAAAATCGATATATGTGCAGTAACAGAAACCTGGTTTAAGGCTCCAGAGAGCACCCCAGCACTACCAGGCTACAACTCATACCATACATTTAGGCCACAAAACCCAGACCAAAATACAAAAGGCGGGGGAGTATCCATATTCATCAAGGATACCCACACCTCCAGGTTAGTGGCACAGCACGATGCTTCAGAGATCATCCACGTGCAACTAACAATGGGCAAAACTGCTATTCAAATTATAGCTTGCTACAGATCACCCACTATGTCCCAGGACCACCACTCCGCATTCCTGGAAACACTGGGAAACATAAAGGTCCTACCAAACACCCCGATATTGGGTAATTTCAATTACCCAAACATTAACTGGGAGAACTACTCAAGTACAAACTCCCTTGCCCAACATTTCCTAGAATCTATAAACTGAAATGCCCAGGATCAACTGGTCAAAACCCCCACCAGAGGTGACAACATATTGGACCTGGTCATCACCAACATGAGCGACCGGTGTTCCACACCGGAGGTCAATCTCTCGCTGGTTAGAGCTGACCATAAACTAATCACTCTGGATATCCACATTCCGCCATCACACCCAGTCAAAGAAACCACTGTGAAAAACTTTTCAAAAGCAAACTTCACGTTACTTATGACCGAGGTGGGAAGTTTCAAAGCCCCCATGCTAAAGGATAAAGCTGTCCAAGCTGCAAAATCCTTTACTAATGCACTCTATGGGCACCTAAAGAAGGCATGAGTCATGCTATCTCAAACAAAACCAAGACTCACTCCTCCAAGAAAAGGAAACTAGTCTGGTGGACCCCTGCCATAAACAAGCTATACAATAGAAGGAGGAAACTAGTACAGAAAAGAGTAAAATCCCAAGAAGGGAAGACATCCCTGATCAGTATCAGCAAGAAACTACATTTCCTCATAAAATCATCCAAGGCTAGCTTCGAAAGAAAAATTGCCATGGACTCCAAAGATAACCACAAGGCATTCTTTAGCTATGTCAAGAATCTAAGTGGCAATTCTCAGATCTGCTCGGAGTTAGTGCAGAATGGCACAAAATACACTGAACTGACCAATATAGCCAACATCCTGGCAGACAGGTTCAGTGCAAACTTCACCCACTGTCACCCCCAAAAGGGCTCATAACTATACCAGAATAATGTAGTGCCCCTGAAATCACAGACACTCAGGTTAAAACAGCCCTCTCTAAAGCCAAAAACACAGCATCAATGGGACCGGATGGTGTCACAAGCTGCGTCCTTCATGAGCTCAAAGATGAACTAACCTCTCACCTAAACATACTGTTTAAACTCAGCCTTTCCACAGGCTACATGCCCACAGAGTGGCGCACAGCAACGGTTATTCCACTCCACAAAGATGGAGCCACAACGGACCCCGGAAACTATTGCCCTATAAGCCTGACTAGCTTGGTCTGCAAAGCTATGGAGCGCATCATCATGGATCTCATTAACAGAGACATTGGAAACCTCCAAACACTGGACCCTACCCAGTTCAGCTTTGTTAAGGGAAGATCATGCCTCCTAAACCTGGTGGACTTCTTTGAGACATCCACACAACCTACCTAGACCTTGCAAAGGCCTTTGACACCATTCCCCACTCGGGTATTATAGACAAGCTCACCAGCCTGAACATAAACCCCTACGTTAAGAGATGGGTTGCCAACTGACTCATGGACAGAACCCACATGGTAAGAGTTGCGGGAGCTAGGTCTGACTCTAAACCGGTTGCAAGTGGCGCTCCCCAGGGCTCAGTCCTAGGACCCCTCCTGTTCAGCATATACTTCTCAGAGGTACAGGCAAGCACAGGAGCACTATGGCTGATCAAGTTCACAGATGACTGCAAACTAGGGGCTATAATAGACTCTCCGGCTGACACAGACATCCTCCAAAAGGGTCTCACTGAAACAGATACCTGGTGTCAAAACCATGGCCTCAAGGTAAATGCCAAAAACTGCATAGTCATCCCCTTTGGAAAAAACAAAGTACCCACAAACTACCACATAGGTGGTAGACCCCTAAATACGGAAGACGTAATAAGAGATCTGGGGACCCAATTAGATAGAAACTTCTCCTTTGATAATCACATTGCCAAAGTGGTTAGAAAATCCTTCAATGTGGCCTACCTAATCACAAAAGGGTTTGCATCCAGATTGAAAGAGGTTATTGGGTCCCTCTATGCATCACTCATCAGACCCATGATAGAGAACAATGCCCCATTTGGGATGTACCTTACAAGACACCTGCAACAACTGGAAAGACCACAAATGTACCTCACCAAGAGGATCACTGGCCTCAAGCAGATGCTCTATGCAGCTTGACTGAAGAAACTCCAGCCGTACTCGGTTGCATGATCTCTGCCTGACATACAAGGCCATGTCCAATCCAGAATTGATGGACATGCTTCACCTAAAGAAAACCTTATCCCCTCGAGCCACATGCTCTAGGGATCTAAACCTCACCACAACAATAAATAGGATGTGCTGGAGGGATAGATTCCTGTCCCAGAGACTCCCCATGCTTTGGAACAAGATCCCAATCTACATTAGGCAGAGCTCCTCGCTAACACTCTTCAAAAGAAACCTTGACGAGTGGATGGGAAACAGAAAGTTTACCTCGGGGATCACTTCAGTGGCTCTGCTGGACAGAGGCACAGGGAAACTAATCTAAGGGGGCGGCAAAAGCCAACACATTCTGGCTATGCTTATAAATGCCTTCGGGCAGATAGCCTAGTACCAAAATGAACTTAAGGGATCAATATTTTCCGATACTAAAAAAATATATTTTTATATCACTTTGATGTCTGTTGCAGTACTAATGTTCCTGCTGCTTAACAGATGGCTTATCAACAACCTTGATTTATTCCTATTGCCAAGCAATCTCATTCTTACATTGTACTGTGTCCGCAGAATATGAGACTATAATGCTGTATTGTCTTAATGTAGGATCTGCTTAAAAAATATTGCTTACTTTCATAATTTTTGGAGAGAGTGTCAGTAAGTTTTTTTCTAGTACTACTTTTTTTACTTTGTGTTCTTGACATGTTCTAAGCATCCTCTAATAAGCCCCTTCTATATCAGATGCAGAATAGTACATAAATCAGATTTTTTTGTAAAGCTAGGAACCATTTATTTATAAAGTCTCTGCAATCCAGGATTCATATTAAATTAACTTACTGCTTACTTTATTCATAGGTTCATAGTTGTGTACTAGGCTAATGGCCCTGGAGCCTTTACAAGCCTAGACCAAAATTATACTTTATATTTTAAATCTAATATTGCACTCTAACCCAGCCACTGGGGATGCACAAGCCAGTGCATTTCTTTGTGTCAGTCCCAAGCCCGGATAAATGGGGAGGGTTGCGTCAGGAAGGGCATCCGGCTAAAACCTCTGCCAAAAATTACTGATGCAGAGAACTTTTCATAATTACATACCAGATCGATTGAGGCCCGGGTTAACAACGACTGCCACCAGTACTGTTAGCCAACAGGGTGCTGGCGGAAATTGGGCTACTGTTGACCGAAGAAGAAGAGGAGGGGGAAGGCATGCCCGAAGAAGAAGAGGAGGGGGAAGGCATGCCCAAAGGCAGGAAGAGATGAAGGTTAGGAGTGTAGTACTGAGGGTAGGAACTTTGAATGTTGACAGTATGACTGGTATAGGGAGAGAGCTAGCGGATATGATGGAGAGAAGGAAGGTTGATATATTGTGTGTGCAAGAGACCAGATGGAAGGGAAGTAAGGCCAAGTGTATAGGAGGCGGGTTCAAATTGTTCTATCATGGTGTGGATGGCAGAAGAAATGGGGTAGGGGTTATCCTAACAGAACAGTATGCCAATAGTGTTTTGGAAGTGAAGAGAGTGTCTGATAGAGTGATGTTTATGAAGCTTGAAATTGATGGTGTAATGATGAATGTTGTTAGTGCATATGCTCCACAAGTTGGGTGTGCGATGGATGAAAAAGAAAAATTTTGGAGTGAGTTGGATGAAGTGGTGGTGAGTGTACCCAAGGGTGAGAGACTAGTGATTGGAGCGGACTTCAATGGGCATGTTGGTGAAGTGAACAGAGGGCATGAGGAAGTGATGGGTAGGTATGGTGTTAAGGAGAGGAATGCAGAAGGTCAGATGATTGTGGATTTTGCGAAAAGGATGGACATGGCTGTGGTGAATACTTATTTTAAGAAGAGGGAGGAGCATAGGGTGACATACAAAAGTGGAAGAAGATGCACACAGGTGGATTATATCCTATGTAGGAGGGCCAGTCTGAAGGAGATTGGAGACTGTAAAGTGGTGACTGGGGAAAGTGTAGTTAAGCAGCATAGAATGGTGTTCTGCAGGATGATGTTGGTGATCAAGAAGCAGAGGAGGAGTGTGAAAGCAGTGCCAAGGATTAAATGGTGGAAGTTAAAAAAGGGTGATTGTGAGGTGGAGTTCAGGGAAGAGTTAAGACAGGCACTGGGAGGCAATGAAGAGTTACCGAATAGCTGGGTAACTACAGCAGAGCTAGTAAGGGAGACTGCTAGGAAGATGCTTGGTGTGACATCTGGACAGAGGAAGGAGGACAAGGAGACATGGTGGTGGAATGAGGAAGTACAGGAGAGTACACAGAGGAAGAGGCTGGCGAATAAGAAGTGGGATTGTCAAAGAGATGAAGAAAGTAGACATGAGTATAAGGAGATGAGGCTCATGGCAAAGAGAAAGGTGGCAAAGGCTAAGGATAAGGCATATAGAGAGTTGTATGAGAGATTGGACACTAAAGAGGGAGAAAAGGACCTGTACCGATTGGCTAGACAGAGGGATAGAGCTGGGAAAGATGTGCAGCAGGTAAGGATGATAAAGGACAGTGAGGGAAACATACTCACAAGTGAGGAGAGTGTGTTGAGTAGATGGAAAGAGTACTTTGAAGGGCTGATGAATGAAGAGAATGAGAGAGAGAGAAGGTTGGATGATGTGGGGATAGTGAATCAGGAAGTGAAGCAGATTAGCAAGGAGGAAGTAAGGACAGCTATGAAGAGGATGAAGAATGGAAAGGCTGTTGGCCCAGATGACATACCAGTGGAAGCATGGAGGTGCTTAGGAGAAATGGCAGTGGAATTTTTAATCAGATTGTTTAATGAAATTTTGGAAAGTCAGAGGATGCCTGAGGAGTGGAGAAAAAGTGTTTTGGTACCTATCTTTAAGAATAAGGGTGATGTGCAGAGCTGCAGTAACTACAGAGGGATAAAATTGATCAGTCACAGCTTGAAGTTATGGGAAAGAGTAGTGGAAGCTAGGTTAAGAAGGGACGTGATGATTAGTGATCAGCAGTGTGGTTTCATGCCAGGAAAGAACACTACAGATGCAATATTTGCTCTGAGAGTATAGTTGGAGAAATACAGAGAAGGTCAGAAGGAGTTGCATTGTGTCTTTGTGGACTTAGAGAAAGCATATGACAGGGTGCCTAGAGAGGAGTTGTGGTATTGTATGAGGAAGTCGGGAGTGGCAGAGAAGTATGTAAGAGTGGTACAGGATATGTACAAGGGTAGTGTGACATTGGTGAAGACTGCGGTGGGAGTGACAGATACGTTTAAGGTGGAGGTGGGATTACATCAAGGATCAGCTCTTAGCCCTTTATTTGCAGTGGTGATGGACAGGTTGACAGATGAGATTAGACAGGAGGCCCTGTGGACTATGATGTTTGCAGATGACATTTTGATATGTAGTGAGAATAGGGACGGGGTTGAGGAGACCCTGGAGAGGTGGAGATATGCTTTAGAGAGGAGAGGAATGAAGGTCAGCAGGGCTAAAACAGAATATATGTGTGTAAATGAGAGGGAGGGTAGAGGAATGGTGAGGATGCAGGAAGTAGAGGTGGTGAAGGTGGATGAGTTTAAATACTTGGGATCAACAGTTCAGAGTAATGGTGAGTGTGGAAGAGAGGTGAAGAAGAGAGTACAGGCAGGATGGAGAAGAGTGTCAGGAGTGATTTGTGACAGATGGGTACCAGTAAGAGTGAAAGGGAAGGTCTACAAGAGGGTAGTGAGACCAGCTATGTTATATGGGTTGGAGACAGTAGCATTGTCGAAAAGGCAGGAGTCAGAGCTGGATGTGGCAGAGTTAAAGATGTTAAGATTTGCACTGAGTGTGACTAGGATGGACAGGATTAGGAATCAGTATATTAGAGGCTCACTCAGGTTGGACAGTTTGGAGACAAAGCAAGAGAGGCGAGATTGCGTTAGTTTGGACATGTGCTGAGGAGGGATGCTGGGTATATTGGGAAAAGGATGCTAAGGATGGAGCTGCCAGGTAACAGGAAAAGAGGAAGGCCTAAGATGAGGTTTATGGATGTGGTGAGAGAGGACATGCAGGCGGTTGGTGTGAAAGAGCATGATGCAGAGGACAGGAAGAAATGGAAACAGATGATCCGCTGTGGCGACCCCTAACGGGAACAGCCGAAAGAAGATGATGCTTGCACTCTAATATTTATTATTATTTTATTTATATTATGTTGACCTCCTAACTAGGTTGACCCTGGTGGGCAAATCCAATTTACAGAGAAGACCAGGGAGAAAAAGCTCCTATAATAAAAAGTTATATAGTGATCACTTATTAAAGAAGACAAGGTAAAACTTGATATTCTAACATTAAAACTAGTAACATTAACCTTATTTATATATGTCTTTTAACTCTGTCACAGTAGTAATGCTACTACACTGGTTGACATATATATGATGTTAGAAAAGTTTAGCAGTAGGCAATATTTTAGATTTTTAAAATGGAACATGATGTAAAGAAACAGGAGCAATTAGCTATGACTAAACTAAATTGTACAAGGCCTAAAACTGTATAGGACATAATTTTACAGAAGAAAAGTTGATAGTATTTCAGAAGAGACAGTTTCAGTATAAGGCTATTAAGTGTGTGATGATTATTTCAGAAAAAGTTGGTTTGCAAGGGATTAAGATCATAGTAAATTTTTCCATTGATATGATGTCCTTACTTTGGATACAACAACTTAGACTAAGCCCATGCTAAGTCTGTGCAGGTAGGTTAGCGATCATGGACAGTTAACCGGGCTTTATACATTTAGGATACATTGTAACTGAGATCATATTCTTCTTTCATTTATTGTTTCGCTTTTGTAGCTGCTTTTTCTTCTTTTTTTCGGATTATCCACACTTAATAATCACCCACATTGTATCCTGATCTCCCTCTCCATTTAACCAGGTATACCCACTCCTCATAATGTTTCCAAGTATGGATTCCTTTTATTATTCCCTTTTTCACCGTTTCCTTCTCCTCTAATTTTTAGGTTTATAGGTTTATACTATGCAGTTGCCCCACAAATTCTTTACTGTCCTAGCCAGTGCAATTTCCACAGCCACCTTCCTTGTTTCTAAGGCTCTGCGCAGAGAGCCGTTGGGTGAATTTGTGGATCCCATCCATTCATTTAGGTTGGCTTTAAGGAGTGTTAGGGAGCTAGTTTGTTTAACATGGAGTAAGAGCTTACTCTATGAGCAAGGAATCCTTTTGGTATAAGTCCCACTAACAAGATCTGTTAATATTTCATTATATATTTAGGACCTTAGTGCAGATATTGGTGGTATTGTCAGATTTCTTAATATGTAAGAGGCTTAGCAACACTGGCTCCTTTATGACCTTAAAGGCTAAACACACCATTGTATTAGAATCTGTAAAAGACAAAATACAATGAAAGAGCTTAAGGAATATTCTGTCTGTCTCAAAGATCTCACATCCAACATTTTTTTGTTGAGGAATTATCAATGTTTTTTTCAGGTTATGTAATATGTTTGGACGGGAACATGCCAATGGTATGTTATTGCCAGATTAAGGAGTAGAAGGAGCAATACATTCTTTGGATCTGGAGGATATCTCCTTAATGATTACTTGGGTAGATTGAAGAATTTCCTAACGATAGTTGTTACATGCTGGTAAAAAGAGTTTTATTTAAGAAATGTGCCACAGTCTCTAACATCTGTATCCATCTTTGAGTCTGTCTCCTTTGTATGATACGTAAAGAGGTATCCATGCTTCCCAAAGATTATAATAATGCATCTTTTGTGTTTAGCTTGAGTCTACTACCTTGACACCAAGAATTAGTGCCAGCTATCACATTTTGAAGATCATCTTCAAGAACAGTGGTGACATTAAGGAAAACATTTAAGTATAAATAGGTATGATAAAAGACAAAAATCAGAGGGACCTAACAGAAGCTGAAGCTACTAAGAAGAGGTGTACAGAAAAACTATAGGAAGGACCATAACATCACTGATACATTTAATGGTATATTCTGTCATCCAGATCCAGGCATCATGGAGAGTGAAATTAAAGGGGCTCTATAAAGCCTTGCTAATAACAAGGCTGCATGAAGGAAGGGAATTCCAGTTGATTTTTTAAAATACTGCAAAATGATCCCGTTACAGTGTTGCTTGGAATTTGCTAGCAAATTTCGAAAACACAACAGCAGTCCCTCCATCCATCCATTCTTCCATCCATCCACAACCCTTTTTCCCATTTTTGCACATGGGGTCAGGGTGTCACTTCAACAATGGCAATCATCTAGAAACAGTCTTCATACTGCCAGGTGGCTAACAGCAGTCATTAGACTACAAATGAGCAATTCATATTCTAATCCCAAAAAGGCCAGTGCTAAAGAGTGGTCTTGTTCTTGTTTCAGATGCTAGCAAGGTAATGCTCAAGAATCTACAAGCTAGACTTCAGCAATATATGGTCCAAAAACTGCCAGATATAGAAACTGGTTTTAGAAGGGGCAAATGCACCAGAGACCAAAATACCAACATCCACCAAATAACAATGAAAGCAAGGGAATTTCAGAAATATATTTGCTTCTGTTTCAGTGGCCACCAGGCCTCCTTATTTGCCTCCTAAGGAATCTGTATGCAAAACAAGAAGTGATAGAACTGAATATGGACTAACTGACTGGTTCAAGACTTTAAATGGAGTTTGCCAAAGCTGTATATTGTCACCTTAATTGTTTAATTTATATGCTAAATAAAGCATGTGAAATGCTGGTTTATATGAAGCATATGGTGGAATCAAAAGTGCCAGATTTGCAGGTGATACTACTGTGATGGCTGAAAGTGAGTAAGATTTGAAGAGCCTATTGGTGGAAATGAAAGCGGAAAGTAGAAACTCTGACTTACTGGTCAAAATATAAATATATATAGACAAATATTGATAGATATATAGATATAGATAGATATTTATATATCCTCTAGCCCTATCAATTATTTACAAATAGATGGAGAATAAGTGGAGGGAGTGACAAGTTTTATTTTTTGGGACTCCAAGATCTCTGCAGATGCTGATTGCAGCCATGATATTATAACATGCTTTGTAAAAAGCAGAAACATTTACCATTTCCTCCTCCCACTCCACAAGGGTCTTGCACATCATATGTTCTACTAACTGCACCTGCCAATAGAAACCTCTGTTCCTGTTTCAAATTCTGCTAAGTTTAAAAAAAGATAAAAATTGCAAATCTACACATTTCAAAAATGTGCACACTAACACTGAATATTTTTTCATTCTTGGTCAGATTGTCACAAAGTATACAGTTACAGTAAATGTATATGCATGAATGGTCAGGCTTGCTACAGTCTACTAGTCTGAGCACTGAATTTTTAAATAGAAATTGATTTTTAGGTGGAGAGAGTTCAATACCTGATCTGGTATAATAAATGAATTTGCATGCTAACCTTGCAAAAATCTAAGTAGCTGAGTTTAAACACATGTTTTACTGCCATTTTAAATCATGTCCCCAATAGCTTGCACCCAGGGCAACAGCCCCTTTTGCCCCACCCAGTTATGGATTTCCAGGAACTCATCAGTTCCAGGAATTGCGAATAGGGAGACTGTAAAATATGGGGAGACTGTAAAATGTGAATGTACTGTACTACAAATGCAGTGTGGTCTGCATGCTTATTATCAGTTTTAGTGTCTCTTCTTCAGTATGTTCATCTCACAGTCCTTCTATGGAGGTTGAATGATAACTGAGCGGTCATTCAGAGTAGCCAAACCATCCACTTACGCTGTACTGATGAGCCCATAAAGGAAGAAACATGTCACATGTACATCTAGTGGGCTTTGGCCTTATTGGCCTGAATGCATCAATAAAAATTTGTAAAATGTAAATAGTTTGTGTTCATTAAGAAGCCCTGTAACTGAAACACTTGTATGTCTTTAAGGGGTTATTTGCATATTTCCCATGGTCTTCTTTCAAAGGAGGTCTAATGTATAACATAATGGAAACTCTGGTTTGCCAAAGTCTTTTTCTTGGTTTTTTTTCCTATTTGGCTTTTCTGTGTGACCTTTTTACTTATTGTTTTGATACTTTGGTTTGCAGAATTTGGTATTTTAACTACTCTGTTAGGGACATTAGTATGTTTGTGTCTTTCGGCTTTTCCCGGTTAGGGGTCGCCACAGCGGAACTCCGGTCCGCTAATGATTGGCAGGCCTGACGCACAACCTTCAACGAAGGTACGCCCATTCACGCATGTCTCCACGCAGAAGACGCTCTAGCTGAGAATCGAACCAGACAGCGTCTTACTGTGAGGCGACAACGCTACCGCAGCACCACCACCGCGTATAATGCCTAAAATATGGTATAAGAGCATTGCTTGTTCTGAATCTGGAAACTAATAATTTTTTCAAAAACGTATTATTAATAATAAGTACGGTACTGTTAAACATGGCCAAGGCCTACTATATTGCAGAACAATGTTGAGTGTAGTAAAGTACAGTCATAAAAGAACAAATGTTTATAACCTGAATGCATTCAGCAGGTTTATGGATCAGTGTTTTGCATTTCTGGTTATTGCATAAAAAGGGCTGTGTATCTGTTTGACTGGATTACACTGTAGAACACGTTTGGACAGCAGATGAGTTTTAACTTAGCTTTCCATTTCATACCAATACTAAACATGTAACACTGTCAGACTGTATGGCTAAATGACATTAATGGTTAAAGTAACTAGATTCAAAGCTAGGTAAGCCAAAACCAGTCATTCAGTTAATCTAGCCCATCACTCTTAAAGTACCACTTGATATATATGGGAAATCTTTGGGCAGAGTAGCTTCTACAGCTTAATGTAAATACTTTAGTCATATACGCTAATGCCTGCAATAGAGAAGCATAAGTATAAATGTTTGTAACAAAGTTTTTTTTTGCTAAAGCTGCTCCTGGTTATTCTTTTGCATAATGTTCTAATGATGTTCGGCTTACATGACTGGTTAGGAGATGACTTCTCTTTTTGTTCAGGTTTTACTCAGAAGTGTACTCCTTTCCTGCAGCTTCACCACATTGAAATGGCATTGCTCTTGTTGGTATGGATGATTTAGGAGGCATACCAAAACATACAGTACTACTAGCTCACTCATATCCTGCACCATGATATAAATAGGCACAACTTTGTAGCGGTGATGAATTCACTTCACAAAACTTTATGTAACCCTTATTTTTCATTATGATCTAGTTCCTCTCTTTTCAGAAAGTATACTGTTATGTTTGCTATTGGTTATTCACACTAAATTGATGCTGCTTAATTGTGTGCACGTGTGTGTATGTGTGTATGTGTTTGTGTGTGTGTGTGTGTGTGTGTGTGTGTGTGTGTGTGTGTGTGTGTGTGTGTGTGTGTGTGTGTGTGTGTGTGTGTGTGTGTGTGTGTGTGTGTGTGTGTGTGTGTGTGTGTGTGTGTGTGTGTGTTTATATCAACAGCAGCAGAAGCTAGTAAAAGATGTGGGCATAGCCAATTATATAACATATATTGCATAGGTTTTGCAATAAGATATGCTATAAATTAAATTTAATTTGGCATTTAATGTCTGGTTTATATCTTGACATTCTAGAAAAACCCCAAGCAAAGTCAGAAACATCCATGGTCACTGTCTGAGAGATGCTGCTATGTTGGATATAACATGCTAGGCCTGCCAAATGAGTTCTTTATTTACAAAGATGAGAAATGGAATTGGGTGAGATAAGGGATAAGAGTGTGACCCATACACACCTGAAAAAAATACTGGATCATTCTCATGGGGGAGTGGTTGGCATAATGGTTAAGGTCTTTTCCTCACAAATATTAGGTACTGGTTTGAAGATTCTGACCTCTGGTTAATAATTGTAACTGATTATTAATTGTAAATGTCAGCAGATTGATAGCTTAATGTTTTAGCTATGAACCAGTGTGAAGTCTGGCATGAGGAGTCATCGGGATGCAGAAGACATTTTCTTTAAAGAAAGATTGAGGAAATACAGATGATCTGTTTGAATATTTTCTGAGAGAAAAAAGGTAGTCATCAGGTAAGTGTCTAAAAGACATCCCAGGAAATCCAGTCTTTGAGTTGGATGCATGCATGACTTTTTTAGGTTCACAGTAAATCTCGGGTGGTGGAAAAGATTCATCATAATCCTTAATCTTGTTAAAGCTTCTTGACTAGTTGAGGCTAAGATCATGCAATCGCCTAGATGAGGAAAAATGTATACGCCTTGAAGTTTGCAGTAAGATATTACTGGAGCAAGGCATTTGGTAAAGACTCTTGGAATAGTAGATAGTCCAAAGGGCAAACAACAAACCTCAGGAAGAATGTGTGCTTCTGTGTACAGAATATGAAGATAACCATATTTAAAATATGATGTGGCCAAAAAAGGTTGAGGAGAAAAGAATAGGGAATACAGTCTGAAGTATTAAAATTTTAAATATTGCAATCTGCATCAAGGTGTTTAGTATGGATAGATCTAGAATGAGCCTCCTGTTGCCCTCGTTCCATGGTACCAGTAAAAAGTCTTGAGTAAAACCCTTATCCCCAGTGATCTGCAAGCAATGGTTTTCTGACATCTAGAAGCAGTAAGACTAAAATGATGGAAGTGATCAGGTAAAGCTGATCCTTTGGGGGGATTCCAGTCAGTGGAAAGATGTTCATTGACGTTTGCAACTAGGTTCTATAATCTATAGTACCTAAGAGTCTGTAGATATAGTTTGCCATGCAGGAAAGTAAAGAAAATACTTCTCTGCATTTTTTTGCGGAAGGAGGGAAGAAATAACTGGCAAGGTTAGCCAGAAGTTTTTTGATTGAGTGTTGAATCTTTGATTTCCATTACATTTTCTTTTGGAGTCACCTTACTTGTTGTTGTATCTTTCGGCTTTTCCCGGTTAGGGGTCGCCACAGTGGAACTCCGGTCCGCTAATGATTGGCAGTAGATTTTTACGTACCGAGTTGCCAGCCCTGACGCACAACCTTCAACGAAGGTACGCCCATTCAAGCATGTCTCCACACAGAAGACGCTTTAGCTGAGAATAGAACAGGACTTAAACTGTTTTTTTTTTTTCTTTTCTGGATTTCTGCTGACCTGATTTGGGAAATTTAAGAAAAATTATTCTGGATTGACTGAAAAGTTCCTTCTAAACTTACAAACTGGAGATAATAAAAACTGTTTTACTCCTTGCATGAATTTAACCCTTTCTTCTAACTTTTGAAAATGTCAGCAGAAGCATTTCTGAATAATAAGCCTTTGTCTAGAGGACATTCAGCTAAACGTCCTCATGGAAGGACTGCTATCTCAACCAAGCATGCCTTCTCATAACAGCACCAGTAGCAGCTGTTCTACATTGAGCATCCACACCATTACAGCCACACTTTATAGTGTACATATCCATGCAATTAGACCATAAAGCAGTATATGGAAGATTTGTCAAAGTTTATCCCATGCTGCTCAGAACAGAGAGAAGGAACTTGGTTATGTGGGTTTGGCAATTAACAGCTTGAACAGCTGAGGCAGCAGATGTATGCTACCTGTCAAGGGGTGTACTGTCCTTATCGTTAAGAAATGATTAGAGGAGGAAAACATTCTAGTTCTTTTGTCCAGATCCAGAAAAATGATATTAGGATCACCAACAGGATTTTTGTAAAGTGTATTAGGAGCCAAAGGCTGGTAATCAGAGGACAATGGAAAAGCTGAAAAGGCATCCTGCAGTGTCCCCAAAGCTGGACGGATAGCAACAGGTTTAGGAATGTCCATGTTTGGAAACTCATAGCATCTCTTCTGAAAATCAGGAACCTCTTTACCCTTTCATTTAAAAAAAAATCTTCTTTATAAAAATAGTGTCCCCAAAGGAAATTTCCTTAGTAGGGGAACCGAAAACTAAAGTATTATCTTCACCAGATTCAAAGTCAGAGGGAGAAGGAATTTGAGAGGCATAATCTATCTCTTATTGCTCAAATTCAAGCAATGTGTCTACCTCAGTCAAAGACCTTTTCTCTTTTAAAGGAACAGAAGCTGAGGAAGAGAAAGAATGGTTGTGCAATCTGAAGGGGTTGAATTACTTTAAGCACCTTGTGCAAAACTGAAACAGCCCCTTAATGTTTTTTCTGACTAATAGGAGAGAAGATGGAGAGATATGCTTAGTTTTTTTTGAGAATTCTTTCTAAGAATATCCACACATATTTGTCTTCAGAGTAGAAGCCATATGCCTAGTTTCCATAAGTGAACTATGTACATCCTCTCAAACTAAAAGTTATTTGATATGTGTCTCACCCTCAAGTAAAATTAGTTCCAGCTGTCTCAGCTGATCATTCAGTTTTATTGGACATGCAGGTATTCTTAGCCATAACAGCCTCAAAAGGGGTTGCATTAGAGAGTCCAGGAAAACTGATGATCTAGGGGCAATGAAATCACCTTGTAGCAGTTGTCAGTCTCAGACAAAATGAGAGGAAGACATCCTGCTATCTTTTAGCACTTCTCTTGAAGATTTTTTAATTTTTGAACTGAGGATGGCGATCGACAGAAGAGAAGGATTATGCCATTGCCATGCATGCTGAGTCCTGATGATGTTTATTTTCTAAGTCCTGGGGAATTAAGCCTACTTCTGATATTCTTGGGGATGAATGCTTAACAAATATTATAGGTGTTTACATAGTGTCTGGCCCCTAACAAAACAACTTAAGAGAGAGTCTTTGTATGGTATCTGATGCCCACAGTAACAATTCTCTTTTCTCTTGAGACATAAGAGACTTTCACATAAAAAGTTATGCAAGGAAGAATGGTGCCCATTGAAGTATTTATCTATCTGAGCTCTTTGCGCTGAAGCCCACTGATATGTATAATGAGAGTGTGCATACACAGACTAGCACCAAAAAATGTTCTGTACTATGATTTGTTATCCTGGCACATCCACTCATGCTAAGGGTGGATGTACTCTGTCTAAGACTTTGGTGCTGAAGCCCTCTGATATGGATGAGTAGACACAATGCTCATGAAAGTCTGCATACACATACTAGCAGCAAAAAAGATCTAGGTTTTGGCCTGTTATACCAACACATCTGCTCATGCTCTCCTCCTAACTTGTCACACCTCATCTCCTCTGCTTACCTCAGCAATTCTGTACCCCGTATCAGGAACTACTATCCTACAAATTATTTCTCATGCTATGACATATCTCCCGACTAGCATTATTTTCTGGATTCCTTTCCTTCATTTTTATGCTTTGTACTACCAATAGGGAATTCAAACTTTTGCTATCTATATATCAAGCTTGCTCAAATCAAACTAAGGTATGAAAAATCTCCTAGACTATATATATGCCACTGTATAGAAATTTTCTGTCATTCGTGGATTATGTTGTCATATAAAGACATGGAGCTCTAATTGTATATATGCCTCTGTACAGATATTTTTTGTCATTAGTTGTAATTGTACCATTATGTTATGGAGCATTTCTCCCCAGGCCTCCACTGTAAATGGACCTTGTTTCGGACTTTCCCGGTAAACAAATGTAAAATAAAATAAAAATAAATAAATAAATACAATAAAGGGGTACATACTATACATGTAATGGGAGCCTGAGTTTTCTAAATTGGCTGAATATGCAGGTATCCTGATGGATAAGTCCTGTCTGTGAGAAATGACAATGTTTCTATTAGTTGTGCACTCGCTGTAAGGAGCAGCAGAGTTATGAATTTAATACATTTTTTTATTAATTTCAATATATTTTCTTATTCCTACTTTTTAAGGTATATAGCTTTTATCAGTTGCATTTCATTGTGGCAAAATGCACAAGTTTTGTAATAGTTAAGATCGATTTTATTTGCCATAGTGTATTGTGTAACACATGATGAATTTAATGAATGTGATAGGTTGATTCTTTGTATTTAAATGGAGCTGTTGACTACTTTTCATATTCTGATGAAATCCATATGTGATGAAAGTGCTCGATCTGAATAAACTTGTTTGGAGTGCTATTGGTGCTCCTTTATAGCACAACATTTTTACACAAGAGTTTGCAACAAGGGATCTTACAACGAACATTTATTTTTCACTCATTGTCAGTCCTTTTTCTGTGGGGGTAATATAGTTACTCTATATATATATATATATATATATATATATATATATATATATATATATATATATATTGCTCTGAGAGTGTTGTTGGAGAAACACAGAGAAGGTCAGAAGGAGTTGCATTGTGTCTTTGTGGACTTAGAGAAAGCATATGACAGGGTGCCTAGAGAGGAGTTGTGGTATTGTATGAAAGAAGTCGGGAGTGGCAGAGAAGTATGTAAGAGTGGTACAGGATATGTACAAGGGTAGTGTGACATTGGTGAGGACTGCGGTGGGAGTGACAGATACGTTTAAGGTGGAGGTGGGATTACATCAAGGATCAGCTTATTTGCAGTGGTGATGAACAGGTTGACAGATGAGATCAGACAGGAGGCCCCGTGGACTATGATGTTTGCAGATGACATTGTGATATGTAGTAAGAGTAGGGACCAGGTTGAGGAGACCCTGGAGAGGTGGAGATATGCTTTAGAGAGGAGAGGAATGAAGGTCAGCAGGGCTAAAACAGAATATATGTGTGTAAATGAGAGGGAGGGTAGAGGAATGGTGAGGATGCAGGGAGTAGAGTTGGTAAAGGTGGATGAGTTTAAGTACTTGGGATCAACAGTTCAGAGTAATGGTGAGTGTGGAAGAGAGGTGAAGAAGAGAGTACAGGCAGGGTGGAATGGGTGGAGAAGAGTGTCAGGAGTGATTTGTGACAGACGGGTACCAATAAGAGTGAAAGGGAAGGTCTACAAGAGGGTAGTGAGACCAGCTATGTTATATGGGTTGGAGACGGTAGCATTGTCGAAAAGGCAGGAGTCAGAGCTGGATGTCGCAGAGGTAAAGATGTTAAGATTTGCACTGGGTGCGACTAGGATGGACAGGATTAGGAATCAGTATATTAGAGGCTCAGCTCAGGTTGGACAGTTTGGAGACAAAGCAAGAGAGGCGAGATTGTGTTGGTTTGGACATGTGCTGAGAAGGGATGCTGGGTATATTGGGAAAGGATGCTAAGGATGGAGCTGCCAGGTAGCAAGAAAAGAGGAAGGCCTAAGATAAGGTTTATGGATGTGGTGAGAGAGGACATGCAGGTGGTTGGTGTGACAGAGCAAGATGCAGAGGACAGGAAGAAATGGAAACAGATGATCCACTGTGGCGACCCCTAATGGAAACAGCCGAAAGAAGATGATGATATATATATATATATATATATATATATATATATATATATATATATATATATATATATTTATTTATATATATATATATATATATATATATATATACATGGAGAAGAATGAGAATTTAAGTGCAAATAAGGAAATGTATATACATGTTTAAGACTGTGTAATCTCAAAGTATCCCCCCACCCCCAAGGTCCAGCAGTCTTGGAGTTTGTATAGTTTTGAAGTAGGGATGGTGAGGAGAGGCAAAGAGTCCCAGCAAAAACACCTTAAAATGTAACTGTATTTTTTTTTGTCAGAATCACAGTGTCAGGACTTTCACTTATCAGATCTCACACTTGCAATAGGGAACCCTTGTAGTGTGTTAAGAACCAATGTTAAATAAAGCAAACCAGTCCTGGATAAATCATTGCTCTGTGCGAACTGACATCCACAGTGAATATTCACAGCTCACTTTGTATGGAATGCTACAGTCTGCGCTGCCTAAAAACTAAGCATAACTGTTTTAATTCAGAGAAAAATGTGAGATAGTCAAGTTTCAGGGATATGGCTGATTTCACCAGAGAAATTACCAGCTACCAATTCCACTGTTTTCTTATGCATTATTATCTTTACATTTGTAGAGACCAGAAATTTTAGATTCATAGGAGTTTCAAGGTTATTTTAGTCTAGTGACCATGTACACCTTGCCAGTACCCACCCTCAAGGTGTACGTCCTTTCTCAATGAAGCAGAGACTGGTTAACCCCAGGGTAAATTTGAGACCACCCATCCAGTGATCTAGTTTAATCTGAAGGAAGATATAGAATTACATTGTTTAACCCACAGAGGAAGTTTTGTTTTTCCAGGGAAGGAGGACGTACTAGGTGATGAATTTATCTCTTGGTCACATTTTGTTAATCTGCTAGCAAAGGTTCAGGTCTCTGGTTCTAATGTTAACTGAACTGTTGTGAAGGTTGCACTTATGGTCCTCAGGTCTATAACATCTGCCCCACTTAAAGCAAGTGATTATTCTGTTTAATGCTTTGAGACTTTGCAGTGTACTGTGCCTCTGTTTACTGGTCTTTTATATATTTACTTAACTTCCTCACTTACATTTGTTAATTCAGAAAGTTCAGCTGGGAAATCACATTTCAGTGGAGTCCCATGGTATAAATCTGCCATGTAAACACAAACAAAAGTATACAATTGGTATATGAATTGCTGCAAATCTTCTCCATTGGGTAAAATAAACAGTAATGTTATTGCTGTGTTGCTGTAATAGTAACTATTTTCACTAATTCTGCAGCAAAACATATAACTGTAGATGACATTACTTCATTTGTAAGTTAGTATGATAACCTGTGGAAAACATTGGCTAATCTACTATACTTCACTATGATAATGCCAGTTATAAAAGCACGAAAGAGAATTAAGAATTCAAAGGCAATACTGTGAGGGATGCGGATGCTCAGCAGATTCATTATATTTTTCCCAAGAACCTTTGCTACATTACTGAGCTACAGTTTTGTGCATTGAGATTCCTGTAGAATTTGAACAGGGCTTGTGAAGTCAGAGGTGTCAAAGTGTGAATGGCCCTGAATGAAATGGCTAAGCCTTGAAGTAAGAGCATAGCTTATTAACATTTGCACCTATTTTACATGAGTAATCCCTTACAAATAGTAGCCTGTTGCCTGGCCCACAGCCTGTTTTATGTGTCAAAATTGTCAGTTGTTCAGATTAGGCAGTTCTGAAGCTCATTTTACCTCCTGAGTTTCATCCATGTAGGACTCCCCCCTCCCCCAGTATCACTCACTCACCCATTTTTTTTTTTATGTACTTGTTCATCTTTGTGTTTGGGTCCCTGTTATGTTAGGCAGTATGGTATAGTCTAGTATGAAAGCCCCCATTTGAAACTGAGTATTATGTCAGGCTGTATAGTTTAGCATAAAAACCCACCTTTGAAACTTTCTAAGCCTACCCCCTGCTGATAGTTAATACACAGGATATGTTTCACAGAGGCTTTAAAACTATCACTACTCCACTCCAATTAAGTATGGAAACAGATAAACATCACAATCACATGAAAAACAGAATGCATCTTGTCTTGGTTACTGGGATTATAAATGTTAAATACAGATCAATTTTACTTTCATTTTGATGGTGGATTGTTTTATCTGGTGAAATTGATATGGTATTGTCTTCCATTACCTCCACTTGAGCAGTAAAATGACTGAAAATGCAATGATGCATTGAAAATAATATGGGAGCTTCCAGCTGGACTTACCTGATAAAATGCATGTTTGACAAGTACTTGGGAGATTAATGTGTTGTCATTCATATCACTGACAGCCATTTTAAAAAAAAGGTGCTAATGCTTTTGAATGGATCTGGAGATATAAAAAGTGAAATAAAAGTAAACAAGTGTGAAGGGTCCAATTTGACCAAACTGAGCATGGACTAAAAATTCTTCATTTAATTTCAGTAATAATTTATTTATTTATTGACATTTGATTATCAGGAAAGTCTGATTGGGCAGGACCCCATTTTCAGCAGAGGCCCAGGGAGAAAAGACCATTTAATAAAAACAGAAAAAGCCCAAACGGTACTGGCAACCAACTCCGTTTAATAAATTTAAATGCTTTTCGACTGATACAAAACAGCCTTCATCAAAATACAAAAAGAACACACCAGCTCCATTTAATTAATAAAAGCAACACAAAAAGGCGCAAAAATTAAGATGCTAATTAAACAATTAAGTTACCTTAACCTCTTAAAGTAACCTGTCACTAACAAGTTAATAAACCAAATATGACAATTATAATCATTCATACTCAAAAAATATATAAATAAGACACTATAAATATACTTATTTCTACATTATCTATCTAAACTCTTTAATTTCAACAAACTGCTGATAGAAATTGCATCATTTAAACCGGGTACATTACATGCATTTAACCTGATTTGCCATTTTAATTCTAGTTCATATAGTCTAAGTGCATATGGGCCACCTCTAAAACTCTTAGAAACACTATCAATAACCAAAAATTTAAAATAATGGTTACTGAATAAATCAATGTGTTTGGCTAGGGCGTTGTCTGCCTTCTTATGGTTTATGGCATAAATATGCCCATATATTCTGTCACGGAGCCTCCGCTCCGTCTTGCCAACATAGAAGGCAGGACAACACCTACACCTAGCCAAATATACTATTTCTTTAGAATTACAATTAAACTCGCCACCCAAGAAAGTTATTTTCCTGTGCCACTGTCGAGCAGAGACACAGAAGTTATCCCCGGGGTGTATTTCCTATTTCCCATCCACTCATCAAGATTTTTCTTAAAGAGTGCTAATGAAGAACTTTGCTTGACATAGATGGGTAGCCTGTTCCAGAGTATGGGAAGTCTCTGGGACAGGAATCTATCCCTCCAGCATGTCCTGTTTATTGTGGTGACAAGGTTTAGGTCCCTAAAGTGTGTAGCTCGGAAGGAATGTGATTTCTTTAGGTGTAGCATGTCCAACAGCTCTGGGTTTGACATAGCTTTATATGTTAGGCAAAGATCACCTTGGAGTAGGAGATATGCTACGGAGTAAAGCTGGAGTTTTTTGAGGCGGTCAGCGTAGGGCATTTGTTTGATGCCAGTAATCCTCTTTGTGAGGTACTTTTGTGGCCTTTCCAGCTGCTGCAGATGTATTGTGAGGTACATTCCAAAAGGGGCGTTGTACTCTATAATGGGTCTAATGAGTGTCGAGCAGAGGGGAACAATGACCTCTTTTTTCCTGGATGAGAACCCTTTTATGATGAGGTGTGGTACATAGAAGGACTTCCTGACTACTGTGGCAATGTGACTATCAAAGGAAAGACTACTGTCCACCTGGGTCCCAAGGTCTCTTATCAATCATTCATTGTTAAGTAGATTGCTGCCTATGTGGTAGTTCATGGGTACAGAGTTTTTACCAAAGGGGATGACACTGCACTTTTTGGCATTGAGCTTGATGCCATGGCTCTGACACCAGGCATCTGTCTCAGTGAGGCCCTTCTGTAGGATGTCCACATCATTTGGGGACTTGACTATGGCTCCTAGTTTGCAGTCATCTGCAAACTTCATTAGCCAGAGGCCTTCTGTGTTAGCCTGTACTTCAGAGAAGTAGTTACCAAACAGGAGAGGTCCTTTATCTTTTGTTGACTAGGTTAGTCCCATTAGGCTAGAAGCCTCTCTTCAGGGTAGATGCAAGGTGATATTTATACTACTAGAGGAAATTTGGCCAGGGCATGGGGGGACTTCACCTACTCCTGAGGAGAGTGCTTGTTTCGATCCTAGTGAAGGGGCAGCTGGGAGAATATCACATAAGGAGATCTAAGATGGTGGATAGCACAGAGGTGAATGCCAGTGAAAGTGTTTGAGACTGTACAGGATTCTAATGAGCTGTTTCAGTAAAATTTGTTTGTTTCATCAGAAGCAAACATTCAAAGCAATGATAGATATTTTATTACAACCCTCCAGACAGGAGGGTTGTGGGATGATATTTTGGGTGAATTGTTGTTGCAGAGTGAGATGGAGAGTGGAAAAGATGTTTCATGTGGTAAAATTATGGACAAAATCTAATCAAAGGAATCAGCAGCCATTTTAAAAGAAGATTGCCAGAAAAATAAATCATATGCCCAGACTGTTAATGAAACTGCAGGGAAAGCAATAGGAAGTGAATAGAGGAAAGAAAATGCCATCCATCAAAGTAAATTCATGTTAGGAATTCAGAACAAAGAAGAAAAAGAAAGGGACTAGTGTGACATTTGGGATAATGTAATGGAGTGAAGGCTCATGAGGTAAGACCATTTATTCTTATGCATAAAGAGACATTTTGTGACATTATTTTTGAGACTGGATCTGTTCTGGAAAGTATTTTGGTGGAGTATGAAAAGAAAAAAGAACTGTAATCCATGTAGTTCTTATGTGGTTAAAGCATTTCACAGAGAAACAAAAAGAAAATGCATGTTCAGTTTTGAAACGAAGTTGAAAAAAAGACTTTAAAGAGACATTTAAGCAAACTTTGCAAATAGGTTATGGACATTAGCAAAGTGCACAATAACAGAGGATTATGGAGTCGTGGATGAGACTGTCATATTGTACTAAAAATGGAAAAAGAAAAAAATGTTCATATCCCTAGTATAATAAATGTAGAAGGTAACGGGTGTATTGTAAACTATTGGAGACAATCTGCCACATATTTTTTTTCTGCGGAAAAGAAGATCATTTGATAAGTAACTGTGGTAAGAGGAAGTCTTACATTTGTGAGGAAACAGGTCAAAAGGTTTACTGTCATTATTATGAATGGCAAAACATTTGCCATTCGCAACACCGAAACCCAACTCTCCACTTCTACACAATGTCAACCCAAATGATCGACACATTTGAGTCGACATTGTCATCAAAAACATCACATGATAGCCATATAGGAGCTGATGTAAATCAAACTCCTATATGACAAATCACATTTTTGCAGGGGGGCATCCCCCTGTGTGGGGCTGCACCCCTCCACACCCCCTGCTACTGATATAATCCAACTCTGAGATCGCACTACAGTGGGGGTATGGATGAATTTCAACTCCCCACTGTACCACGATCTACGTACATATAGTCGAACACACTTATGCAAATGCACTACTGCATTCGCATAAGTGTCTTCATCTATCCCATACACTTTTCATTTTGTGCACGACATTCTGATTTTCAGCAGCATATGTGCCAACAAAATGTCGTCCACACAAATGATAGTAAACTGAATTAAAATATTATAAATGTAACAAAATTGGGCATTTATGGATGGATTGTAGTGTAAAGAAAAATGATGATGAAAAAGAAAGAAAAAGCAGGGACAGTATGCAGAGAGAAGAAACAGTCCCAATAAAAGATAAAGAGGAAGCAGGGAAGCACGATAAATAAAGATAAGGATAAATAGAAAAATGAAACAGAAGGTATTATAGAAGATGGTTCTGAAATAAGTAATGATGAAAATATAAACTGGAAACTAGTGAAAGGTAAAAAGAATTATTTTGGCAAAAGAAAAAGAGACAGAAAAAGAAAGTTTAAAGGGATAAGTGTAAAAAGGAGAAAGGAAAGGGATAATACAAATGAGATAAATACTTTAAATGTACATACTTTCTGGTAAGCTACAACAAAGACAATGACAATTTAAAAATTCTTTCAGTAAATGTAAATAGTCCTAAACTAGTCTAGTAAGTGTGATGTCAACATAATAGTACTGGAAGATGCAAGATTTGTGACACAAGAATAGAGATTACAAACAAAGACACTTTTGGGAGGAGATATATATGGGACCTAGGAAAAAAACTGTGTTTGGGCATAGTCGCACTTTGTAGGAAGTCGGTGAAAATATTGAATATGACATTTATAATGATGGAAAGATTAACTATGTAGATTTCAGATGGCATAATCAGGTATATAGAATTATAGCATTGTATGCCTATGTTACACGTAAAGAAAGGGAAATTTTATTTAATAAAATTCTGGATTATGTAGTAATTAATATGACTATAATATTAATGGGAGATTTTAATTGTGATTTGAGAGGAAAAAAGAAGAGAGGAAATGATGTTAAGAAATTTTTTGAAGTTATAAAATTTGGCAATTTAAAAGATTTGGGGTAATAATTTGTGGGCATATAGTCAAGATGTATAAGACTGAAATAGATTATTTTACTATATCACAAAATTTAAATATAGCTATGGCAGACACACTTGTAACAGCGTCTCAGATCACTCAGCCATATGAACAGAGATACCAGAAAATGAGGAGTATATCAGATTGGGAAAAGGAAACAAAAGAATAAATGAGAAATTATGGGATAAAAATGGAAGTAAAATAAGTACTAAAGTGCATTATGAAAACTGGTCTGAGTGGTAGCTAGCTTTTAAAGAAAAATATAAAAAATGTTTTATAGAATGGCAGTCAGATGCAAGAAAAGAGGGAAAAGAATTTAAAACAATATGCATAGATGCGTTAAAGGATCTGGAAATGAATGCTAGAGAATATTATGTGATAAAATGGAGAATTTATGAAAAGAAGAGAAAATTAAATTATTATTTAAGCAAGGATATTTACAAGATAAAAGAAAAGAGGTACTAGCTTATCTGAGTAGCACAGTTAAAGAGAATACTAGTATAATAAGAGAAATGAAAAACGATAGAGGAGAGATAAGAAAATATTAGGAACAAATTATGAACAACACAATAATTTATGTGAAGAAAATGTTTCAAGATAGAAAGAAAATACAAAAAAAGAATGACATTAAAAATTAACAGAACAAGAAAAATAAAGAATTGGAAAGCAAATTTCCTTATATGAATTAGATAAAGTACCTGGACAAGTTAATTTGCAGTTAGTTTCAGGCCTACATGAAATAGGATACCAATTTTACAAGAATTTTATGGATTGACAGGAAAAAAATGAAACGTTAAGAATGAGTGGTTAAATGAAGGTTTTATGTTTAAAGATTTATGCAGTGATATACTACAATTGTAAGGAAAAAGGAAGGTAAAAATACAATTGAAAATTGGACATCTATAGTATTAAACAATGCAGATTTTAAGATATTTATGAAAACAATTCAGGAGAGAGTGGAAAGTAAAATGAAATATATTATAGAAGGTAGTATATATAGTTTAAAGAGAAATGGGTGTTTGGAATTGTTATTACTAGTAAGGGAATTTGTGGATGATATTATAAACACAGCTGATGAAACCAAGATCATGTAAGGAGATTTAAAGAAAGCATTTGATACAGTACAACATGAACTTTTGTGGGCATTTATGAAAGAATATAACATTAGTGGGGAAACTTAAGAATGTTTGTTGTTCTGCATATAATAAAATAAAGTAGGAATTTTAGTGAATGGATGGTTAGACAAAGAAATAGTTGTAAAGAATGGCATACACCAGGAAAGTCATATGAGTAGCATATTATTTGCCTTAGTTATGAACGTATTAGTTAGAGATGTAAATTTGCAATGAAAGCTGCTACTTGTATTACTAATGAAAAGACAAAAATTCAAGTTACATTTACTTATACAGATGATATTATACCGATTACAGGAAACAAAGTCTGGATGAAAAAATGATGTGTTACCTGCACCGGTGTTTAAACATAATAGGTATGACTTTAAATAAAGAAAAAAGTAAAGGACTGGGTGATGTAGTATATTTTCAGTGAAAGAAATCTCTGTGTTAGGGGTAAGATATGGGGTAAAAATGTAAGTGAGGAACAATGGAAAAGGATGATAAATGGAATAAAGGAATGTTGTTTTTGGAAAATATGCAAGCTGTTATTTAATAAAAAGGTTTATTTGATTAATTTAGTTATACATGGAAAGATTGTATATTTTGCTAGTGTTCATATGTTGCCAATAATCTATGAAAAAGAAATACTACAAGTATTTTTTTTCTTTTATATAGGGTTCAAGACTGAATCCAGTGAAGAGGGGAGTCATATATGGATAAGGAAGATGGAGGTTTAGGATTAATAAACCCAATTGTTTATGCTACAGCTTTAAATTTGTATAAAGTTTTGTTTTTGGTTAAATGATAAACATGAAAAGTTAATAGCAAATTTACTAAAGTTCAAATATGAGCAGCATTGGGATATGTTAAAAATTTCAAAAAAGGAAAAGAATGTTTAAATGAAGACATGAAATTTTATCAAGAAAAAAATTATTTTATGGAAAATACAAATTGATGAAGTAGAAAATAAGAGGAAAGCATGGTATAAAAATATCATGATACAAAATTATTATGTTAATCCTTGGGCTGAGTAAATGAATGAAAAGGTTAAAGCTACAAAAGTACGAAAAGCATGGTGTAATAAGCAAATGGAATGTCGAGACTTTTTTATGGAGATCATAATTAATAAATTACCAGCAAAAGGAAATATACCATAAAAAATCAGTGAGAGAGTTTGCATTTATTGTGGTAAACAAGAAACAACAGAACATGTTTTCTTACAATGTATAAGGGTTGCAAAATTGTGCAGAAAATTATGTGAAGAAAAGTTCTTTGAAAATATAAAGTCAAAGTCAAAGTGAATTTTATTGTTATTCAGACTGCACAACAATGCAACTGAACAAAATTGTGTTACTTCGAACTCAATGTGCATACAATATATACTGATAATATTAATACAACAATAACACATATACTAATGTTAAGCCAACAATAACAACAGTAAGACATGTATGCAGTGCAGTAACAAGTACAATAGCATGCACCAAGACTATTTCATTTACACGTCTTCTTCAGTACACAAAATATTGCACAGATAATATATTGCACAGATCAGAATCAGACAGATTTCAAATTGCACAGAATGTTAACTTGGCATATTGCACAGAATGTTAACTTGACATCATTGATACTGCACATAAGGTATAAGACTGTGCTTTCATAGAGTTATTGCATATGTCTATGAATTACTTCAGCATTGTAACTCCAGACCTCGATGACCAGCATGGTGTGTGTTATTACTGGTGTCCAGAAGTCTGATGGCTTGTGGAAAAAGCTTCTATTAAATCTGGTGGTTTTGCGACACAAGCTACGGTATCTCCTGCCTGAAGTCAAATGTGAGAACAGACCATGGGCAGGGTGAGTGCAGTCTTTGACTATATTAATGGCTCTGCTGAGGCACTGAGCAGAGTACAAGTCCTTGATAGATGGAAGTGTGGACCTGATAATTCTGTAGGCCACTTTCACCACCCTCTGGAGAGATTTGCAATCTGCATCCATGCAGTTTCCATACCACACTGAGAGATTACTAGTCAGGATGCTTTCGATGGTACCCCTGTAGAAGGTTGGGAGAACTGAAGGTAGTAGTTTTGCTCTCCTCAACCTTCTTAGAAAGTGTAGACGCTGTTGGGCCTTCTTAACAATTTGATTAGTGTTTAATAACCAGGACAAGTCTTCATTGATATACACCCCCAGGAACTTGGTACTCTTCACCCTTTCCACTGTTTCCCCTTTGATTGTGAATGGAGAATGAGTCCTGCATCTCTTCCTGAAGTCTACTATTGTCTCCTTTGTTTTATTCACATTGACAGACAGTTGTTGTTGTCACACCAACCAATCAGTTGGTTCACCTCCTCTCTGTAGGCTTTTTCTTCACCGTGTTGATGAGGCCTACCACTGTAGTATCATCTGCAAACTTAATAATGTAGTTTGTGTTGTACCTAGTGATGCAGTCATGTGTCAGCATGGTGAACAGCAGGGGACTCAGGACACAACTTTGAGGTACTCCTGTTTTCAGTGTGATGTTCATCGACGTGTTGTTGCCTACTTATACCTTTTGTGGTCCGTTAATAAGAAAGTCCTGAATTCAGTTGCATAAAGTAGTGCTAACACCCAGATGGACCAGTTTCTCAATCAGATGTTGGGGGATGACTGTGCTGAAGGCCAACCTGAAGTCAATAAATACATGTGGACACAGCGGTTATATAAAGGAGATAAATGAAAGAAACACAGATATGATTATGTATGGATACTATAATCATAAAAATAAGGAATATGTTAGTAAAATAGATAAAATATTGTTTTACATTGTGTGGGGCATTTAGAATGAAAGGATAAATGAACTCATGTTTAATGGCAAATGGATAGTAGTAATTTTAAGAGAAATTAGATGATGGTTGTGGAAAAGGGAGTGGGGGTCAAATAAGGATAATGAAGATAGAAGTTTAACATATGAAAAGTGAGATATTTATGATTGTATTATAATAATGGAAAGGAATGAAATATTGTACACTGTATAAATTTTAATTATGTAAGTTTGTAAATAGTATTGCAAATAATGTTTTAAATAAAGAACTCCCACGCTTTTTGATAAATGCCATAGAATCTTATACATCCACCTAAGTTACCACCAATTCAGGCAGAAAGGGCCTTGGTTTAACTTTTTATCCAAAGGATGACACACTCAGGAGTGCAGTACAACCCCCTTTATGCTGCACTGCACAGTCAACAATCCATCTACCTGGTGTTGGAATAGAACCCACAGCCTTCTGCACCAAAGACGAGTGTGCTCCTTTTTGTTCCCCTGACACATATTGGAATGAAGTGTTCAACAAATAATGGTATTACATATAGTCAGCTCAAAAAAGATGGTGAATGTGGATCTCTGACACCAAAGGCCGAGATCAGATAATACCAATTTCTATGAATTATTCCTATTCATATTATACTTCCTAAGATATTCCTCATTTCAGCAGCAGTATTTTTGAGTCATGCAGAAATCTTAGCATCTCTGTCATATGGTGCCTTTATTTATTTGAATTTGATAGCCAGGGAAGTTCAGTTGGTTAAGTTACAGTGGCTAAGCAGAGGCTATTTATGCAATCTGGATCAGAGCATGCCGGGCATGTCCCTACCCCATTTAGTGTGTGGGCTGGATTTTCTGTGTGATATCAGGGGTGTGGCTCAGGCTGGGTCACTCTTGATCCGTATAAGTTTCTAATTACACAATCAGTTTATAATACAATAATCATTAAAAGAAAATTCTGGAAAAGCATTAAAATTTAAGGCTAATTAGAGTAGTAATTTTAAGGTGAAGCAATGACAGTTTGAGTGATTGCTTCCTTACTTGGACAAGGTGGTGTCTTTGTCATTTTGTCTAATGAGTTAAAGACCTGAGATTACATGAGTTTACTATTTACCATAAATGTCCTTTATAATGTTATGATTCACATACTGATGGATAGTGATTAGAACAGTACAAGAATTAGGACTCCAGAGACACATTTGCGGATTGTAGATACCCATATTTTTAATTAACCAGTAATCAAGTACTCTGTTGTATTTAATAACTTGTTTATGAATTTTGGAAGAGGTCACTTGGCCTTGGATGGTTCAGGGCCATTTTACTTTTGTGTGGATACATTCAGCCTGATGACATTAATTTAATTTAGTTGCTCACAGACATAGCACTGAAGAATATTTTTTCACGTTTATTTATTGTATTTTTAGAGAAAGCACAGGGGTTGCCACAATTGCAAACTGTGTTCCTGTTTTTTTACTAATCTTGTATTATGCTGCTGGAAAGCTATTTTTTAATTCTCCTTTTCAAAATCACCTGAAGCTGTACTTGAGATAATTTGAAAACCTACATTGTATGATCACATCCTAGTCAAAATGTTACAGAGTTTTTCGAATACTTGAATAATACCACTGATATCTTGAGATTGTTTTTTAATTTTTCTGGTTCTAATATTGTTTATTTGGATGCCAGTATTTTCAGGAATAACTTTACCAAGTCTTACATTTCTTCATTGTATAGAAAACCAACATTTTCAAGCACATATTTATTTTTAATAGTGCGTATCTTTTGTGGTTAAAGCATAACCTAGTAAAGGAACTGTGAAGATTGGGGAAAGATTGGCGAAGGCTGCCAGCCTAGTCCAATATAATTTAATACATAATTCTATCATTTGTATAAATAAATGTAAAATACTGGCTTGTGTTTTTAAATGAAAGAAAACACTGTAAAATGTGAACTTCAAGATTGTTGCAACATTGCCATCTGCTGTAAGGAAAATCAAGCCAAGCATTTCAAATGTTCTTTGAAGTTACAATTATCTAAAAAAGTGATGCTAAAGCATCTGGCTGAACATGTTCTTTCTATTGTCTTAACTTAAGGAATTATTGTTAGAGTATGTATACATGTGAAATGTCTTTTATTATTGTAGTTTCCTGAGCAGGTGTTAGCTTGCTAAATAATGCAGTTTGTTTGCCTGGGAACTCCAGACTAAGTGTCAAAATGATGTAATGTAAATACTGGGAAAACCTAAGTGTCAAAATGATGTAATTTGGGAGGGCCTTAGCAGAGCTGTTTGTTAGTGTTTTAAAAACTATTGTTCAGTGAGAGACTGAAAGCATTTTGTCTTGGACCATCAACTCCAGTACTGCTTATGCTCTTTATGTATGTAAGTAGGATTATAGCACTGTGTTTTCTCTTAAGATTAGCTAAAGATTAGAAAGTTAGAGTAAGTGTTTTTCTTTGACATCAAACCTGTCCTACTGTATTGTTTTAAGTTTCTGTGTGATCTTTGAACTCTTAGATATTTCTGTGGTGTAGTAGTATTGTCTTGTGTTTTTAATTATTTATTATTAAATATTGTAAAACCTTTACCTGTGGCTGGCTTGTGTAGAGAAGTAGGCTCTAGAGTACATTGCATATTTATAGAGGTTATCGTAATAAGCCACTCTAATAAGCCTTAAGACTGAATAGTCACATTACCAATTGGATAATAATATTGCACAGTAATAATTGGACACCCTTTCAAGGGCCTTTGGGTAGCTGATAATATTAGCTGGTGGTGGAAGGAATTACTACTGTATAGTCTGGGTAAAGGGGCACAGCTGGAGAATCTGTGTCAGCCTTTCCCAGGAGTGTCTGTGAAGTTGTGTAAATACTTATCTCAAAGTGTGGGTGTGTGTCAGCTACCTGGGCAGGGACACGAAGCACTGGTTGGACAGAGAGGGTACTGGAGGTTAGTTTGCCAGCTAGGTTGAGATCTGGACCCTATAGCTGTGCCAGTGGGGAGTCTTATTGGGGACCTGGAGAGCAAGGGAGCAACCAGCCCCAGACTGACTGTGATCGCTTTGTGCACTTAAGGGAAATTGTACTTTTCTGTGTGTATTAGTTATCCATTCCTCATCTAGGAGACAAACTCCTTGGTGTTAGTGGTGAGGATTGAGGTTCCTTGATTGCTGAGCCAGGGCATGATCGTCAAAGGAACATTCAGTTTTTGTGTGCCCCGTATGGTTTCTGATGACATCATATATTTTTATGGAAGTTGACACTGTTAAAAATGCGTTCCTGAATAATAATTTCCCAAAACTTTTTTTGGCTAACATTTTTAATGAAATTTTTGTAAGTAAGGCAGAAATGTGTACCTATTATTAAGAAGCCTTTGGTTAAGAGCTGTCAGAAGGCACTAGCAGCAATAAAACAATGTAGATAATTTGTCCATTCACCATGTTATAAAAAAGAACTGGAATTTGGTTACTAACCTTATAGGATCCACTAGTTTAGTTTTTACTCCTAAATCTGTGTTAAAAATATTTTTGAACTTAAAAAGTTTGACACAACTGTGATCTAAGACAAGTAAACCACAATAACAACTTGGTATGTTTAAATATGGTGCATACAGATAATGCTGTTATAGTCAAGAAAGACCTGGTATCACAATGGTCGACTACTTCTGTTGATATGTTTTATGGGGTCTACTGCTTAACATCGAAAAGACACTTCTCCGAAATTAAGCAGTAGACCCTACATTTCAGCGAAAGTCCAATTAAATGAAAGTGCATTTTCACTGAAGTCTAGTACCCAAAACAAAAATAAAAACACTAAAACATGTTTTTGCAGGGGGGCAAGCCCCCCTGTGCCCCCCATACACCCCCCTACTTAAATATACCAACTCCGACATTGCACTACAGCAGGGAAAAGGGAATATTCCCATTCCATGCTGTAGTGTGACTGCCGAAGTCAATGTTCGAAGTTTCACTACTTCAAACAAGTGGACTCGGTAATGTGGGGTTCGAAGTAGTGAAACTTCGAACATATTGATGGATCCCGTCTTATGGCAGGAAGACTAAAAGACATTTACAGCAGTGATTATTTGAGTATATTTACTGTATTAAGAATAAAAATTACAATGCTCTGAGGAAACACTCCAAGGTTTGTATGAATTTAAAAAAAAAATCACATTTTTCATCTTAGAAAAGTTTCCAATGAATGAGTGGCAGTGAATGGGAGAACAGGTTACACTTTGCAGAATTGATTTGGCAACTGAGATTCAGTGCAGGAAAAGCATCTGGTTTGAATTATTTTATGTCAATGCATGGTGATTTAAAATTGAGAGCAGATAAGTTATGATTTATTTTTATGTTTATTTTCATTTTTTATTATTCTTGTATCAAAGGAGGTTATTAGGCTAATGGCCCTGGGGCCCTTACAAGCTTAGCCAAGAGTTTATCTCCCAAAAGAAATCTCAGTCAGAACCTGTTGGCCCTGTCAGTGAGGGACACAGGTGGATCCCCTGTGACAAATTTGTGGGTTCCCTTCGACTCATCAAGGATGCGCTTGAAGAGGGTCAGAGAGATGCTCTGTTTGAAATGTATGGAAAGTCTATTCCAGAGACAGGGCAGCCTCTGGGAGACAAACCTGCCTCTCCAGCAGGTTTTGTTGATGTTGCATATTAGTTTCAGGACTTTTGGGTGGGTAATACATGAGGAGTTAGACTTATGGATATGCAGCATCTCTAGTAGGACAATGTCCGATATTGCCTTGCAGGTGAGACACAGATCACCCCTGAGCAATCTGTATGATACCAAATAGAGTGATAGTGATTTGAGCCTGTTCACACAGGACAGGTGTTGGAGGCCATGGATTCTCTTTGTGAGGTATCTCAGTGGCCTTTCCAGTTGATGCAGATGTTTGGAAAGTTACATACCAAATGGAGCATTAAACTCACTTATTGGTCTATTGAGGGGAGAGTATAGGGAGGCAATAACATCATTTTTTCTGGATGCAATCCCTTTACTTATGAGATGATCCAAGTAAAAGGCTTTTCTGACCACTGCCACTACATGATGGTCAAATGTGAGGTTATCAGCCTGAGTGCCCAGGTCTCTCACCACAGGTTGTATGCTTAGAGGGTTGACGTTAATGTGGTAATCAGTAGGGGGCATGTTTCTGTCAAATGGTGTGATAATACATTTTTTTGCATTTAGCTTGAGGCCATGACTTTGGCACCAGTCATTAGTTGCTGTGAGACCCTCTTGCAGTATGTTAATATCATTTGGGGAGTCAATGACAGCACCCAATTTACAGTGTTCCACAAACTTGGTCAGCCACAGGTCTTATGTCTTTGCCTGGACCTCTGAGAAGTAGATGCCAAACAGCAGAGGTACCAGGACAGATCTCTGGGGAACTCCACTAGTGACAGGTCTGCTATCGGAGGTGGAGGAGCCTATTTTAACTTTGAAGATCCAGTCACTGAGCCAGTTGGCCACCCACCTGATGAGATAAGGATTTACATCAAGTAGTGTTAGCTTTCTGATAATGCCCGAGTAGAGCATTGTGTCAGAGGCCTTGGCCAAGTCAAGGTAAGCTGTACGCACTGACTTTCTATCATACAGGGCCTTGGTGACAGTCTCAAAGAAGTCAACCAAGTTCAACAGGCAAGATCTGCCCTTGACGAATCCGAACTGGGTGGGGTCAAGTGCTTGGAGATTGTCTATGTCCTTGTTTATGAGTGCCATAATAATATGCTCCATGGCTTTACAGATCAGACTTGTCAAGCTAATGGGGCAATAGTTTCCAGGGTCAATAGTGGCACCACCTTTGTGCAAGGGGATGACAGTCTCAGTTCTCCACTCTGCTGGAACGAAGCCTGTACTTAGGCTGTGGTTGAATAGTACAAGTACTGGGGATGTTGAAAGGACCTTTGGGGGAGGACAGAGGGGTGAAGTTTGCCCTGAACCTATCTGCTAGCAGGTTGGCTATGTCAACAGGATCAGTGTAAGTGATACTTTTAAGTACTAATTCGGAACAAACCTGGGCTTTGCCATGGAGGTTCCTGACATAACTAAGAAGGCTTTATGGTTTCCCTTTGTTTCAGAGGCTAGTATCAATTAATAATTGGCATTGAAGGCTTTCACTAGTGATCTAATTTGCTTGTTGACGCTAAGGAGGGAGTTTTTCCAATTTGGTATATGTTCCTTTTTACCCTTGGACAACATTTTCTTCATTTTGCTGTAAAGCCTGTTGATATAAGATGTCCACCAAACAGGTTTGTGTTTCCTTGAGGAGCAGGTTTTAGTTCTGTTGGGTATGGCTGAGTCCATGCAGTTGTACAGGTGCTTGTACACTGCATTAGCATACTATCCAGCATAGCTGCATCTTTTAAGGGGGGCGGTGGTGTGAAGCTACAGATACCCTCCCTTAGGAGGTTGTAGTCAGCTTGTGAGAAGTTTTTTAGCTTGATTACAGTTGGGGGGGTGAGATAGAAACTTCAAATGAGACAGTCCGATAATCTGTTTGCACCAGGAAAGAACATACTATGGGTGTGGTGCAGCGGTTGTCCATATTGTTGAGAATCAAGTCCAAAATGTTATCTCCCCTTGTGGGGGATGAGACAAGTTGGTCTAGTGCATTAGAACTGATGAAGTTGAGGAATCGTTGAGTGAGTGCATTAGTGCAGGAATAGTTCACCCAGTATATGGTGGGGTAGTTGAAGTCACCAAGGATCAGGGTGTTAGGGGGTACCTTGATGGAGTCAAGTAGATCCAGGTAAGAAGAGTAGGTGTCCTGAGTCATGGAGGGGGGGGGGTCTATATCTGGCTATAACTTGGATGGGTGTCTTGCCAACTGTCAGTTTCACCTGAAGTAGTTCCAGTGCATCATGCTGGCAAATTAGTCTGGAGATGTGCCTGTCCTTAATGAAGATAGAGACTCCCCCACCCTTAGTCTTCCCAACCTCATTTTGGGGTCGGAATGTGTGGTAAGACAGGGGTGCTCTCCACAACCCATGAATCAAGTTTCCCTGACCGCACAGATGTAGGCATCTTCCAGTACAAGGAGAACCTCCAATGAATGCATTTTCAGGTTAAGGCTCCTAGCATTAAGCAGCATGACCTTCAATTTGCTTTTGACAGATTTTTTATGTTGGTGTATTTGTCTTTGGAACATTGGCTAAAAAGGCACAATGGGGGAGGCAAGAGCCTTGGCCAGGATCCGGAAACCCAGTGGTGACAGGTGGAGCCCATCTCTGGCAAAGCATCTATGCCTGTCGACCATGTCATCCCAGGCAGACGGAGACTGGATCCCCTTGGAATGACACCAGAAACTAAGCCAAATGTTGAAGTCAATTATATTATGCTGGTATTGTGGTATCATTCTTGTTGAAGGTAGCATGTTGCTTAGGGTTAGGGTCATACATGTGCCAGGGACACATACTCTGAGAGGGACACATACTCAATCATGTCTCTCTTCATATAGTCCAGGGAGGTATATCTCTAGTCATTCACACCAACATGGACAATGACAGAGTCATACTTATACTTCTTGTGGGGAGACTTAAGTGTGTGCATGATGTGGTGGATTCTGGCACCAGACAGACAACTGACTGTGATATTGTCCTTGTCGAGCCTGGTGAGGGGGACATCAGTGTGTCTCACAACTGAGTCACCAATGACTAATATGTTTGGTTTATTGTTATGTCTTGTGGGCTGTGATGGTTTATTGTTTTGCCTTATGGGCTGTGTGTTGTGAGACACTGGTGTGGTTTGTCTGGTGTGTATGATGTGTTTGGTGTTGTGTGCGGAGTGTTTGTGAGTGTGTTTTGGAGATCTCTGCTGTGTAGCTAAGTTTTTATTGCTGACCTCTTCATAGGTGTGTGTCTGTTGTGCATGGCTATGTGATGTGCGTGTTGTGGTGTTTGTGCTGGCAATCTCAGGAGTACTGACTGTGGCGCGAGAGAGGGCATGGACTCCAGGTTACTGATGTATATGCATTTCTTGCAAGTAGTAGAATTATGTGCTAGGAGAAGAGGGCTGTCAGTAAACGTAAGGCAGTTGCTACATTGTCACTACATGCCCATGTCAACCAGGCTGGCAGGAGAAACTGATGGGAATTGTCCAGATATAGTGTTATGAATGCTTGGGCAGTCTTATGGAGACATGGTTTTGATAAGGGTTTGTCCACAAGAGTGTAGACCACAAGAACCTTCTTAAATGTAAAGCAACTGGCCTGAAGTACAAGTGCTAAAACCAAAGCTAAGATGCCTAGAATAACAGATAAAGTTAATCAGGCTACTAACAAGCAGTAATAAATGCAGCAGAATAAAAGCACTTGAACACTTAAAGAGCACACAGGAAAAATAAGGTAATAAAGTAGGAAGAACACAAGTACAGTAAAAGCAGCTGAATAATGTATGTTTGGTCATGGGATTTTATTGCTTCACTGATTGCATCATTTTCACAAGACTGAGTTTTCCCATAAATTTGGTTTGCTCACTGGCTCCCATTTCATCCAATGAAGTCCATAGCAGAGGAACAAAATGCTTAAATAGGTTTCAGTAAACATATTCTGTGGATGATTATTGGCATTTCTTTCAGTTGTCATAGTTGGTGATGGATTTCACAATTCCCTTCTACATTCATTACAGGCACATTCTTACATTAGTCAGATATTACCAGTGGCATTCCCTGGCTGTATGGTCTTAGGCACAACATTTTTCTCTTTGTTCTTTTCACCATTTGTACTAACAATATATTAGCTAGCTGTCTGCATATACAGAGTAATGTACTGCTGCATTTATAACATCTGTTCAGTTCACTGATTTCTTCATGATTTTCAGACAAACGTAAGATGCCATTCAAGCACTGAAAAAACTCTTTAATAGAGGGCTACTGTGGTGCAGCGGTTAGCATTGCCACCTCACAGCAAGAGGTTCTCCGGTTCGATCCTCAGCTGGGGTGCCTTCATGTGGAGTCTGCATGTCCTCCCTGTGGTCACGTGGGTTTCCTCCGGGTGCTCTGGTTTCCTCCCACATGCCAAAGACATGCTGTAGGTGGATTGGACACTCTAAATTGGCCCTAGGTGTGTGTGTGTGTGTGTGTGTGTGTGTGTGTGTGTGTGTGTGTGTGTGTGTGTGTGTGTGTGTGTGTGTGTGTGTGTGCGTGTGTGTGTCTTCCATGGAAGGTTGGGCGCCGGGCTGGCAACTCGACACTGTAAAACTCTACTACCAATCGTGAGCAGACAGGTGGTGTGCTGTGGCGACCCCTAACCGGGAAAAGCCAAAAGAAGAAGAAGAGTGCTGCTTTCTACAGTTTGAAAATCACTCTGTCAATTACTATTTGGATAACCATTCTGGATTTGAAAGTGCCAGAGATATGGCTATGTTATGTTGTAACAACTTAGACTGCAACAAAAATGTATCAGAAATAAATACAATTTCCTACAGCCTGATAATTACTTCTTAGGATTAATGCTGATACTTTGTTTCAGGTGAGAAATGAAGCAACAAGGCCTTGATTCCTGCTGGTCTCTGATTAGACACTGTGTTTAGGACTTCTCTGAGTGGTCTGATTGCAGTTTTGATGTGAGACTCTTCAGGACCTTTGTGCAGCTTATGTAGGTTCTATATAGGTATCTACCAAGAGAAGATGATTGCAAGTGTACTGAAGACAACATCTGGGTTAATACTACTTCTCAAGAAGCAGCTATGGATTAATGCTAACTTTTGCTTCTGATGAGAGAAGGAACTAAGGTTCATTGATTTTTTTAGCTGCATGAAGCTGTATTAATACCAGCACTGTTTCCACTAAAAGCCAGCTAGTACCTGCAGTAATCAACTGCAAACCTCATAGGCACTACTGCCTTTTCAGCCCTCATTAGTGAGCATTCGGAACCATAGATTTATACTTTCCAACCATCACTGTAACTAGCTTGGTTGAAATGGGCATCCTGAGACAGTGTAGCAATTGTTTCATGTTTACTGACAACCACGTACTACTTAAACAAACTGAAACAACGTGTGATTACTGTTATTTAATGCTATTGGAAGAAAAACTCTCAGATGAAGACACTACAAATAACAAGCATGTTGTCAGTGTCACACAATACCACACTAAATCTATCACACACAGCTCAGACCAAACACACTGACCTGTATATGTTGAGGATCTTAAAAGTAACCTACCTAAACACAAAGGTCTCCTAAATGTAACATAAGAAACAAGTACCCTCAGCAACCTCACAGACACAAAACACAGATAGCACCCACCATGAAAAATGCATCAAAGAGCCACAATGTCTCAGTTCAAAAGCCAGTAAGGCAAACCTCCACAGAATTCAGAAACCAAAATCCTAGTCATGGGTGACTCTATTGTGTAACACAATGATGCACCACTCACCAGGATGTCCAAAGAGAGGATCACAGCCAGTTGTCTATCTGATGCCAGGATTCACAACATCACACAGGCACTCAAGTCCTCACACCGCAAGTACAGTATGACACAGTCATAGCACACATGGGTGTAAGTGACATGAGATGTACCTCCCTGCACTGTATGAAGAGAGACATGATGGAGCTCCAGGAATAGGTATCTGAAGCAGGCATGAAACAGCCTTAAGCAGCATTTTACGTTCAACAGGAATGATGCCTCAATACGAACAAAGATTATTGACTTCAACAATTGTATATTGGTGTCATTCAAAGTAGGTCCAATATATATCATCTTGTGAGAAGATGGCAGGCAGTCCTTACTGCTTTGCCAGGGATGACCTGCACCTATACCCCCAAAGCTTTCATATATTGCCTAAACTTTGTCCATCCCCATAATTCATTTTTAGGCAATGTCAGACCTCAAACGCTTTCAACATAACAACACAGAATCCAGAGAACATAAAGATATTGCTAATCAGTGCTAGGAACCTTTACAAAGACATCCTGTCCCTACAAGCATGCCTTACTCTGGAAAACATTGATATATGCATTGTTACTGAGATCTGGTTAGAGGCAATTAACAGCACCCCATCAGTGTAGGGTTTCAAGGTCCACTGCACAAGATGAAGGCACTAAAGGCAGCAGTGTCTTCATATTTGTAAAAAAGAAAAAAATAATCTCTAGACTAGTTAGACAAGATAACAATCTGGGACTCCACCAGATCTAACTTACCATTAACACGACTCCTTATCATATCATGCCTAACAATAGGACCCTCACTATATCCTCCTCAGCCCATAACTCCTACCTAACTAGTATGGAATCCTTATGCATTAAACCATGCACCATTCTCCTAGGGGGACTTTATCTACCCGTCCATTAACTGGAATACAGATACATCCTTTAATATGCATGCCCACAGATTTCTGGACCTCATCAAGACCAGTTAGTCTACCCCCCAGCCAGGGGTAATAAAATTCTAATTTGGTCCATACCAATAATGGGCAGCTCTGCTCCCTGCCGATTGTAACTTCCTCCCTGGTGAAATTAGATGACAAAGCAGTCATCATACCTCTCAACTCTCCAGATTTTCACAGAATGCCCAGATTTTTGACTCATAGTTTTGGTCTGTTCCTCATGATATCTGTGGGTTTCTGTAAATCATTGAGGACTGAAGTCACTAAATAATGAAAAACATTTAAACTTTAGAGTTCTTAATCTTTGGAAAATGCATGCTAATGCAAAACCTGTTATTTTTACAATTTTCTAACTTTATAACGGCAATATTTAATATGTGTCCCTCTTTTTGAGCCTTTGCCCCCCCCCCTCCATTATTTTTGGCATTTACAGATTTCTTGCACTTAGAGTTTGAGAGGAGGGCCATTCATATTCACCTTAAGGCTGAAACCAGAAGCATCCACCAATGCCTTCATATTCAGAAAATATGTCAAGGCTAATCTACTGAAACTGAGTCATGACCTGGCTGGGTCTATATCAGAACATCAAAGTATTAAAACTTTGAATGTTCTGATATTGAACACTATTCAGCGAACACTAAGAATAGCAAATTCTTTCCTCGGAAAAGAATTAGATTGGCTGTTTCTGTGGCTTTGCTATTCTTAGCGCTGTGATGGATAGTTACGTACTGGGTTCAGGTAAGTGTGCGATTGTTTATACGTTAGGGTTAGGGGTGGGTTAAGTGAGTTAGGGTTAGGGCACGGGTTAGGCGTGTGTGCGATAGTGACAGACTTTAGGGTTAGGGGTGGTTCAAGTGAGTTAGGGTTAGGGCACATGTTAGGTGAGTGTGCGATAGTGACGGACCTTAGGGTTAGGGTTTGGGTTAAGGTAAGTGGGTAGATAGTAGTGTATGTTTAGTTCAGCGTAGCGTTAGATGTAGGAATTTAAGTGTATGTGTGTGGTTGCTGTTTGTTTGATGTGCTTGTGTTGTGTGTATGTGTTTCGGAGCAGCAAATTTTTTCCATGGGAAAAAAATTGCTGTTCTGAATGTTCGATATTTTCATGTTTAGATGTTTTGGGGCCGATGAAATAGTGTTCACTATTTTCATCTTTTGATAACGTGATATAAACGCACCTGGCTAAATTCAGTATCCCCTGCCAAACTGACAACGCAACTGCTTATGCAAAATCCTTTATTGTCAAATTGAATGCTCATGTGGATACCTGCTTAAATATATCTGTCCTCCTCTGAAGTAAATACAATGCCAAATTCAAAAATAAATCCCTGTGGCGGAACCCAGATATATGGAAAAATAAACCAGCCAAACTGCAATTCACCAACAGCAACCGGGATGACAGAACAGCCGATTTATTAAAATAAGCACAACTTTACCAGGAAATATTTGCGTTTTCGTCTTACAATTAAGACTTCTGCACATATATACAACAGAACAAGTACTCAGCTCAAAAAGTCCAGTAAAGTCACATGATACTGAACACAATTAACTAATAAGAAGGAAAGGAGAGGCAAAGCAATTTAAAGTGATAGGCAGTAATTGCAAAGGAATTACACAAACCATGAAACTGACACAAAGTGTAGCAAAACTGAATTAAAATGCTTTAAATAATTCTTAAAAAAATATAAAAAAACAAATATTCAAGATTAATCAAAAATATTTCAGAATATATCACTGTCTGTCCAACGCTCTCCTTTTTAGAGACCACTTGATACTAACATCATTCAAACCCAGTGGCACAGATGCATTTAAAAATATCTGCCACCACAGCTCCCTCTCTTGCAACAATAGGGACCAAGGGCCACCCCTATGGTCTCGTCTCACCTGTTCCAAGACCCAAAAATGAAATTTATGCTCTGGAAATAATATAATGTGTCTAAAAAGGGCATTGGTTTGGAACCCAGATATAAACAGACTATATAATAAAAAGAAAAAGTTCATTACACATAAAAATAAATATAACTCTCAAGATCCAAAAAAGCTCTTGCTAAATTTAACAGGGAACTCTAGACCCTGATCAAATCAACCAAAGCCACCCAGGCAAAGAGCAACCTCAAAGCTGCCTTTAACTGTGTTAGGAACCTTAGAAACAACCCCCAGCACTTCTTCTTCTTCTTCTTTCGGCTTTTCCCGGTTAGGGGGTCACCACAGCAGATCACCTGTCCACTCATGATTGGCAGTGGAGTTTTACAGTGTCGAGCTGCCAGCCCGGCGCCCAAACTTCAACAGAAGGCACACACATGCACACACTCATGCCTAGGGCCAATTTAAAGTGTCCAATCCACCTACAGCATGTCTTTGGGATGTGGGAGGAAACCAGAGCACCCGGAGGAAACCCACACGACCACAGGGAGGACATGCAGACTCCACACAGAAGGCACCCCAGCTGAGAATCGAACCGGAGAACCTCTTGCTGTGAGGCGGCAATGCTAACCACTGCACCACCGTGGCCGCCCAGAAACAATCCCCAGCACTGTGAAAAGCTAATAGTGAATGATATTGCATACTCAAGACCCATGGGACAGAGCCAATCAACTAGCAGATACATTTAGCTCTAACTTCACCCCTTTTCTCCCTCCCATATTCTAAGATCTTATATCTGCATCTACACCCCCTCAAATATCCCATGAACAAGTCCTCAAGGCACTGTCCAAAGTCAAGAACACAGCTTCTGTGTCATTGGATAACACACCAAGCTGCTTACTGGCCAGCCTGAAACAGAATCTGTCAGTCCCTGTAAAGAGGTTATTCAACATCAGCCTCCAAATGGCTTTATGCCTGATGAATGGAGAACAGCAACTGAGATCCCCTTGCAGAAATGTGGACCTAGGAAATTAAAGCCTGAGAAACCTCTGTCTGTAAGTCTGTGGAATTAATAAATAAGGATATAGGTAACCTACAAATTCCTGATCCAAACCAGTTCAGATTTGTTAAGTGCAGATTCTGCCTGCTTAACCTGGTTGACTTTGGGAAGTTTGTAGAAGCAATGGATTAGGAAAAATCTGTAGTACACAAATCAGTAGTACACACACTCTATGTACCTAGCCATTGCATTCAACACCATGCCGCACACAGGTATTGTAGATAAACTATCCCAGCTAAATGTTAATACCTACATAACTATTTGGATATACTGGCTCACAAATAGAACCCAGGAAATTAAGGTGGGCTGCTCTACTGCCACCAAATGACCTGCTACTAGTAGTGTACCCCAGGCTTCAGTCCTTGGGCCACTCCTCTTTGGCATTTACTTATTGGAGTTCAAAGCTACTGTTAGAAGATTTATGGCTGACCAAATTTGCAGATTATTTGTGTGGAGTTTCTTTTTAATGCAGATGCAACAAAGAAAGGTCATATTCCAGTAGGGTTAGAAACATGCCTTTCTCTATTGCTATTCTGGTAACCTTGGAAAGAAAGGAATATATTTTATTGTCCCATCCAGTGGATTAGTGATGTTTGAATAGGTTTATTTTTGAAGATTAGTGAGGAAGTGATTTGATTTGAAAAGTACCAGGTCATCACTGTATACTAATATGAGGAGGTGAGGTAGTTCAATGACCAGTTTGTTGATACAGATGGAATACATGATGGCTGGAAGTACAGACCCTTTTTTCAAGGCTGGATGGCTCAGAGAATGTGGAATGCACTTTCACATAGAAGGGCCAGTTGGATAGATAGATTTAAAACCATGGCAGAGTTTCTGGGTTGATGCCTATTTCAACAACATGTTGATGGAGGATGATTGAAGGCTTTAGTAAGGTCAATAAAATGACACTAACGAATATCTCTTTATCCATGCCTAACAGTGTTTCTTTACTGACGGTCCATAGTGTTGTTTGTGTACTGCATTCTGAACATAAGCCTTGTTGTTGTGGCAGAGGATGTCGTATGTACTAATTTATTGGGTCAGCTGTGAATAGATGATTTTCTCTGGAATCTTACCTAGTGTAGGAAGCAGAGATATTGGTCTGTATTAAAATGTTTTGATAGGGTTTGGTTGCTTAGGGTTAAGGTTTATTAAATCTAATTTCAAGATGTTTGGCATTGTACTTTAACTATATAGATAAAATAAATTTTTGGGGGGACTATGGAGTAGATCATTGGCTGCCACAGGTACCTCTCCCCAGTTTCAGATGTCAGGATTCACTCCTGTCCCCTGGACCTAATAAACGCCCTTTGCTTGTGTTTAATCAATAAACCTTTGCTAGTATTGTAGGAGCTGTAAGGAGAGTCATCAAGAGCCATACATTCTAAATGGTCCAATAATAACCCTTTTCAAATCAAGCATGCAGCTTAATTGGGCTATTATGGGGGTAAGTATTAGATTTAATTATGGAAATGTCTATAACAAATATGCAATGATCACTACTCCACATGCCATTACAAAAACTCAATTCTAGGCATGGCAAAGTGATTTGATGAGTGTTCAATCATATAGTGAATTCTTACCACTGTAATTAGATAGCAACTTCCATTTTAATATGTCATTAGCGGGTTAGGATAATTGTTCGTGCTGTAGTTTTCAACCTTTTTTGGTGGCAGAACCCTGTAGAAACCATTAGTACTAGTCAGGGAATCCGAAGTTTGATCCACCTGTCTGGCTTTGTAATTTTTATAAGAATTTTGTAATAATTCCACATTTGTAAATTATATAATGGGTAAACAGAAAGATCCTGTGGAAATATCAAGCAAGTGCATTTATGTTAAGAGTAAACCAAACAATGCAAGTCTTGAGCGTGCAGAAAGTAAATTGCAATTCCAACTATAATAATAATAATAATCATAATAATAATAGTAATGTCTTTCGGCTTTTCCTGGTTAGGGGTCGCCACAGTGGAACTCCGGTCTGCTAATGATTGGTAGTGGATTTTTACGGTGCCAAGTTGCCAGCCCGATGCCCAAACTTCAAAGAAGGCACACCCATCTTTATACATCATTCAAACGTGGGGAGGACATGCAGACTCCACACAGAAGGCGCTCCAGCCGAGAATGGAATGGGAGAACCTCTTGCTGTGAGGCGACAACACTAACCACTGCACAATAATAATAAATATATGAAATTTTGAACTCACCATTAAAACTTGCAAGTGTTTCTCCACAGAGGGAATTGCCTTCCCACTTCACACTTTTCCACGCTACTTTAACTCCAAATTCAGTGTACCTTGGATTTTGGGGGAAATACTCTGAGATATTGACACTTGGGCTTTGGTATATGTCCCCTTCATTCACACATATATTTCCATATCTCCAAGGACTGCAGTTACAGTCCTTGAATTTCGAGCAGGCACTTCAGTGTATCTGTTCTGCCATTAATTTACAACTTGCAGGTGATGGGCTCTGCACAGCTCCTGAATCTGCTCATGAACTTTGGACAGACACACCCGCAGTTCTTCCCCCACCAGAAACTGTTCTTTTTAGCATTTAGAGAAATTTGTGGAAAAATCTCTGTGAAATGCAAAAGAAAACCTGGGTGAAAAATAACTATTTTAATGCATGTACAAATGTTGCTCAAATATGTATGAAGTTTTGGCAGTGACTTTGAGGGCTTCTGTATTGCCCCCCTCCCCTGCAAGGTGAAGATATACTTAAAATTACATTGATGCTTGAATAGAATATTCTACATAAGCTGTCCATCTGATTTTAGAGAAGAAAATCATCTATGTAAACTACATGTAAAATGAAAAACTCTAAAAGCATACATACCCAGGCTGTTTTCACTTTAAGAAATTACCTGAGAGAAAAAAAAGAAAGACCAATAGAATTGTGCAATGAAATCAGAAAAATGAGACACTGAAGTGAGTTGATAGGAAGATGAATGGGGGCACGAATTAGAAGTTATGTACTCACCATAACGTTCCATCTGAGTAGGTGTCTTCCTTTGTCTGCAACCTGTGGGTCTTGAATCCGACATCGGATCCGAGCCGGCAATTATTTATACAGCTATGGATCCAAGCTCCTAGCTCCTCCCCTCACCCATAATCCCCTGCCAACCCCAACTGACCTCAGATCAAGTTTGCCCTCTTATATACCTGAAAAGGTATCCCAAAAAGGAAAAAGGCAGGAATAATACTAATTCTTCTGAAGGCCAGGGGGAAGGAGGGGGGGTTGGTTGCAGACAAATGAAGACACCTACTCAGATGGAACGTTATGGTGAGTACATAACTTCTAAATCTGAAGTAGGGACTTCATTTGTCAGCAACCTGTGGGACAGAGTCCCCAGCTACCTGAATCTTAGGCGGCCATCATGGAAGGATGTTCCGGAGCACTGCGGAGCCAAAGGATGCTCCACCTCTGGAGGTGACGTCCAGCTTGTAGTGTTCAATAAAGGTATGAGATGAGGCCCAAGTGGCTGCCGAGCAAATATCATCCAAGAGGACTCTAGATCTGAATGCAGTAGAAGTAGATATGGAACGAGTGGAGTGAGCACGGACCCTTTGAGGTGCGGGCCTCCCAGAAGCCTCATAAGCTAGACAGATACATTGGGAAATCCAGTGTGATAAGGTGACCTTCGAAACAGCTTTACCCAAATTGAATTTAGAAAAGGAGACGAACAGCTGATCAGATTGTCTGTGACCAGCAGTCCTATGAATATAGAAACGCAGCTGCCTGTGCACATCTAACGAGTGCAGCTTGTATTCTCCTTTATTTTGGTAATTAGGGAAGAAAACAGGAAGATTGATGGACTGATTGATATTGGTTTCTGAGGCCACCTTAGGTAGGAATGATGGATTGGTCCTGAGGTACACTCGATCTGGATGAAAAACCAAATAAGGGGGTTTTACGGAAAGGGCTTGAAGTTCTGAAACTCTTTTCGCAGAGGTGATGGCTACTAGGAAAGCTGTTTTCCAAGACAGGTATTTAAGATCAGCAGAGGTAGCCAGTTCAAAGGGGGAAGCAGTCAAGGCCTGAAGAACTAGCGATAGATCCCAAGGGGGTATGGCTTCTCTGATCGGGGGCCTCAGCAAAAAGGTACCCCTGAGGAAGGTTTTACATAGTTTAGCTGACATCAAGGGACCAGTCTCGTGACCTACATGGTAATGTGAGATGGCTGCCAATTGTACCTTGACTGTCGAACAGCTAGCCCCTTGATGAAAAAGCCCTGTAAGGAAGTCCAAAACTGACGTCAGCAGAGCAGTAAAGGGGTCCACATTATGATGCTCCGCCCAAACGGAAAAGCGCTTCCATTTACTGTGGTAAACCTTCCGGGTGGAAGGTTTATGCGCTGCCACCAAGATGGCTTTGACTGGAGAGGAGATACCGGGAGCCCTAATTAAGAGTGGAACTGGAGCAGCCAAGCTGTTAGCTTCAGGCTGTCCAGGTTCGGGGTCGGTAAGCCTGATGGGTGGGAAATTAGATCTGGACTGGGATCTAGAATCCAGGGAGGATTCACCAAGTGAGACCACAGGTAAGGGAACCAAGTTTGTCGAGGTCAGAATGGGGCAATGAGGATCATCTTGCTCCCCGACCAAGAGGCTTTCTGTAACATCTTTAGCATCAGGGGAAGAGGAGGATAGGCATAAAGTAGACCGGGCGGCCAAGCATGCACTAGAGCGTCTCTCGGGGCTTCCCCTGTTGGGGGAATCAAGGCGAAGAAGTTGTCGCATTTCGTATTTGAGGGAGAGGCAAAAAGATCGCAGCAGGGCTGCCCCCATTTTGCAAAAATCTGCTTCGCTACACGGGAGTTGAGAGACCACTCATAAGGGGAAAGAATAGTGCGGCTGAGTTTGTCCGCCAGGATGTTGGACCGTCCCGGAATGTGCATTGCGATTAGAAAGCGGTTGGTGGAGATCGCCCATTCCCACACTCTCATGGCCTCTCGGCATAGAGGATAAGACCTGGTTCCCCCCTGTTTGTTGATATACCAGACAACTGACATGTTGTCTGTCTGTATCGCAATGGTTCCGATGGGAAGAAGGTTGTGAAGTGCTTGCAACGCTAACAGCACTGCCCTCATCTCCAGAACATTGATATGCAGGGAGGTCTCTGAGTCGTTCCATGTGCCTTGGTTTTTGCCTGAGCAATGCCCCCCCAACCCGAGGTGAGAAGTGTCTGTGGTCACTGTGACTAGGGGAGGTGGGGCGCAGAAGGACCAACCTGTATGGAGGTCTGGGGAATGCAGCCACCATAACAGGGCCCTCCTGCAAGCTGGTGGAGAGGGAGAAGCTGGAAGGACCACTGTACTTGAAGGGTCCACTGTAATACCCTCATGTTTAGGTGAGCATATGCGAGAAGAGTAATTGCTGCTGCCATAGAGCCCAGTGCCCTCAGGACCAATTCCGCGGGAGGTGCTTCTGATTGGATGATGGCCCGCACATGAAGACTGAGGTTGTGTAGTCGTTCCAAGGTGAGGTAGGCTCGAAGACTTCTTGTATCTAACCTGGCCCCTATGAAATCTATCACTTGTGTTGGAGCAAGGGAGGACTTGTCCATATTGATCGTAGCGCCTAACCGGGGGGCTAGGCGAAGAAAAAAATCTCTGGCTGAGCAGAGTAGATGCCTTGTTGGGGCGGAAAGGAGCCAGTCGTCCAGGTACGGGAAGACCTGCATTCCCTGGAGTCTCAGGTGGGCCGCTAACACTGCTAAGACTTTGGTGAACACCCTGGGGGCTGTGGTGAGGCCAAAGGGAAGGACCCTGAACAGATAGTGGATGGCTCCCAGCCAGAAGCGGAGAAACCTCCTGGATCGCCTGTCCATTAAGATGTGGTAGTACGCATCCTTGAGGTCTATAGAGCACATCCAGTCATTCTCCCGTAACAGGGGGAGAATGGGTTGAAGAGTGACCATTCGGAATTTCTCCTTGGTTACCATCAGGTTCAAAAGGGAGAGGTCTAGGATTAGTCTGAGGTCCCCCGTCTTTTTTGGCACCAGAAAGAACCTGGAGTAAAACCCTAATCCGAGCTGGTCTGGGGGGACGGGTTGGGTGGCCCTTTTTTCGAGCAGCTGCTGGATTTCCGCGGCTGCAGCCTCCCTCTGATCGGGTGGTACATCGGGGAGGTTCTTGAGTCTGGGTACATGAAGCATCGGAATTTTATAACCTCTGGATATAATCTGAAGCACCCAGCGGTCTGACGTAATGGACTCCCATGCCGCCAGGTGCCTTGAGAAACGGCCCCCGACTGCCTCCAGAGTGGAGCAGTCAGGCAACCCTTCAGGGCTGTTGCATGGGCCGATCAGAGAAGGATTCTCTGGACCCAAAATTTCTCGGTGCCCCTCTGCCTCTAGGGCGGCGTCCTCCCTGTCCTCCTCTGCCATGGAAGGACTGGTTGTCCGGAGCAGGTTGGGAATGCTGCGATTTCTGGAACCACATCTTCTTCTGTCCCTTTTGGTTCTTGGAAAAGGACCTCTGGGGAGCAGAGAAGCAGACTCCGATGGCAGACAGCATCTTCCCGTCCTTCTCGCTCTGGACAAGTGTCTCGCGAACGGTTTTGCCAAATAAGGCAGAACCATCAAAGGGGGCATTCGCAAAGGACACCTTAAAGGGCTCCACGAAGTCACAATGTTGGAGCCAGGCCTGGCGCCTCATCACTAGGCCCGCTCCACTGGCTCTAGCGGCTCCCTCAGTAGCGTGAGACAGAAGCCACATAGAGATGTTGGAAACAGATCTGAGAGTGGCCATACAAGTGGAGTACTATTGCTTGTCCTCTGCTGACATGGACTCCGGGGGGGGATGCAGCGTATTCTTTGATAAGATCACGCTGCATCCTGATGACATGTGCCATGTAGTTCAGAGACCTTATGGAGAAGGTCGCTGAACTGAATACCCGCTTCCCAAGGCGATCCATCAATCGAGACTCCTTGCTCGGAGGATGGACCGAGGGACTCTCCTGAGCTAGTTCCCTCTTAGTGGCTGCTGCCATCAACATGGCATCTACAGGGGGACCCTTGCTCCAGTGGGGATGGTCTGCTGGGGGGCTCAAGATCCTGTCCGGGCACTTGGGAATAGGCTCCACAGTGTCCGGCTCCTTCCACGCCCTAGTGGTCACAATGTCCACCGGGGGTCGGCCGGAGGGGACACCCAAGAGGTAGACGGGCCTGCTTCGAATGCCTTCAGGAACACGGACTCTTCGGAGGAAGCCTTGGGGGCAGACCACCCCCCCCTGAGCCTAAGCATTTCCATGATGTCTCCAAAGGAGACATCCTTGGGGGGTGATCTTGGGGAGCCTTCCCCTTCATCCAAGTCCGTGTCATCTGTTAAGGACTCGGGGGAGTCCACGTGCCTCCTCTTACACTTGTGCTTGCGAGGCACTTCCTCGGGGAGGCTGTCCGAGGAGGTCTCGCCTGCAATGTCCTGTTCCAAAGGAACAACCTGGGACATTGAAGCAGGCTGAGTGAAGATACAAACTGGAAGTCGACCACCACAATAAATGGATAAAAAGTATTTATTGTGAACAGATAAGCGCTTTCACGTGTACCAAGACACGCTTCTTCAGATCCTTACAACAAACATCTTCTAAAACCAAGTATATATACACATTTCTAAAGTGATCAATTAGCTTAATTAATCTAAACCTAACCATGTGATTAAAATCATTTAATTAAACAAACCAAGCACTGGCAAGTACTGTTGCTCATGTTGCAGAGTAGATGGAATAAATAAATAAATAAATGCAGAACCAACAAAGCTCAAACAGTTAAATGATGAACAAAACTCCTTAGTTGAAACAGAGGTAATTAATCATAAAACTATGTGTCCTAAGAACTCTTATTCAACCAGTCCTAATGACTGAAATAAATATATGTTTTAAAAACTCTATGTCCTATATATCCTAAGAGTATATGATGAATGTGCAAAACCGCTGAGGTAGAATACAATAGAAAAAATAAAAACTGAAATATCTGATGTTGTCAGGCAATGCCATAAAATTACTGCCCTTCCTTTTAAAACTCTATTACATGAATTATCAGTAAAAATGAAAACCTAGCTTATATATAAGTCTAAAATTGTGTAGAAATAAAATATATAAATATACAGTGTAAATACAACAATATGAAATTTTTTGTCCATATGTATATATGTCTGAGTAAATAAACATAAACAGTATAAGAAAAGTATATGAAAATATATATGCATATTAGTGAAGCCATGTGTATGGCTCACTTGGTGATACAGCAGTAACAAATAAACACATGTGCACATTGAACTGGAAAAGGAGCAAATATGATCAACCATCTGAAATAAATTAATTGCATGTGTTAAAAGGAACTCATAAACAGACACAAGTTACAAGAGATAAACAATGTATGACATGGAACGAAAAAACTGAAACGAAAAAACTAGGTATGAAGCCTAGTATCTATAAAAATCTATAAAAATCTATAAAAAAAAAACTATACAAATGCATGGTCATGTACTATCCAAATGTGTATATAAAACTGTCAATCTAACAAAAGCGTAGCAGGCTGAAACCTCCTGATGGGGTATACAAATTACATTATACTTTCTTGTACTGACATTATGAGTATGTCAAGGAGAAGCTGCTGATCCAAGTCTATATATAGAATAAGAAATGTAATAATAAACAAGTGCAATCAAATAAATATATCTGTATATACTGCCACTAAAATCAGACATGGTTCAAAGAAAATCAGACATGGTTGAGAGAATTACTTTGCACTGCGTCCTTTCAGGAGCCCTTACACTAACATATTGATTAAGTCCTGGCTCATAATGTGCTTTGAGTTTGAAAATCCAAGAGAGTTCCACTAGCTCTAAATCATTGAAATTGTCTCCTTCTCTAGAATTAGGTGGGACTGTCTGTAGGATTCTAAATACAAATGAATGTGTTAAATTATTAGCAATGTGTTTAGCCAAAGCACTTTTGGTGTCACACTTCCTGATATCTAAAGCATGTTCCAGTATCCTCTCCCTCAAGGTCCTAGTAGTCATTCCTACATAGAACACTGTACAACTCTGACATGTGGCTAAATATATAAGGTTCTTGCTTGCACATGTACCTTTGTGATGGGGTTCAAACCTGTAGTTCAACACTGGATGTTCAAACTCCTGGACTGTAGTGATCAATGTACATGCACTGCACTTGTTACAAGGAAAAGTACCTGACTTCACATCCTTGTTAATGCTTATATTCTTATTAACATTATTAGACTCTATACATAGGAGTCTACTGAGATTCTTACTGTTACGAAATGTGTATGAAGGTGTGGAGCCCACTATCATTGCTAACTGTTGATCAGTCAAGAGGATATGCCAATTGCTTAGAATAATATCTTTAATGTGATGGATGTCACTGGTATATCTGAGATTGATTCTGACTCTGGAACTGTCAAAGGACTTCTTGCCACGAAAACCAAACGTTCTTATGTGATTGCCAACTAAGGCAGTCTCATCATTGAATAGAACCTGATTCTTGACCTTCCTAATCTTTTCTTTGTCATAGCCTCTGTCCAAAAAACATTGCTCTAAAAAACTGCTCTGTTCATTGAGTTCAACACTGTTGTGACATAGCCTCTTTATCCTGGTGAATTGGCTCTTCATTATGCTATCAAATACGTATCTGGGATGCATACTACTAAACTGGAGTAGGGTGTTCCTCCAACATTCCTTTCTGAAAATAGTTGTCTCAATCTTATGATTCATGTTCTTATATAATCTCACATCTAGAAAATCTATACTCTGTAGGTCATGACATATCGTGAAACTCAGAAAGTCAGTGGTAGATTCTAACTGTTCTATAAAGACTAGAAGCTCAGATATGCTCCCATGCCAAAATAAAAGAACATCATCAACAAAGCGTTTATAGAGGCTAATTTTCTTGAAACTATCATGTGTGAACAAATGTTTCTGCTCCCAATACAGCATGACTAAATTCGCGTAAGTATTGGCGCAGGGGGTGCCCATGGCTACCCCCCACTGTTGCAAATACAGTTGGTCTCTAAACTTAAAAACATTGTTGGTTAAAACAAGTTCCATGATAGCACATAATAATCCCTCTTCACTAGAGTTGAACTTCTGACTCTTATTTATAATGTCCCTCAGAGCTTCTAAGCCAAAACTATTGGGTATTGCAGTGAATAGGTTCTTTACATCCAAGGTCACAAAAAGTAAACCCTCCATATTTATATGGTGATATTCACTCAAGCAATCTAGCAACTCATAAGTATCTTTTAAGATTGATGTAGTCTCACTGACTAGCGGTCTCAGTTTCTTCTCTATAAAGACGGATAATGTCTCAGTAACCCAACCTTGTCCCACAACTATGGGTCTCATAGGTGGTGGGTGTATGCCTTTGTGTATTTTCGGCAAGCCTTTAATGTATGGTGTCCGAGGTTTCTCTATAAAAAAGTACTGGTATAGATCATAATCTATTTGTCTGCACATTAAATACTCATAGAGCTCTTGGTGTACTACATAAACAATTCTGGTAAGTTCTAAATGACTGATGGGTTTGTATGTAGTGATCTCCTTCAGTAAGGTGAGCATTGCATCTTGATATGCTTGATTGTCTAGTAAAACAATAGCTCCCCCCTTATCTGCTGATTTTATTACCAAATCACTATTCCGTTTTAAAGAATAAATCCTATCCCATTCAGTGGTATGTGTATTGGAAAACAATGCACTATGTTTAAAATCATAGTAGTACTTGTATAAATCATCTTCACAGACCTTTAAAACATTCAGCTACAGGATTTAAAGCTGGCGTGAAAGTACTCTTTTTCTTAAAACAAGACACAATGGTGTTATCGGAGGCTTCATCTGAAACTCTCTTACTGTTAAAAAGTAGTTTCAGAGAAACATTACGTAGAAACAGTCTCAAGTCTTTCAAGACTTCTGAAATGTTGCTGATCTGAGCAGGAATGTAATTCATACCTCTATTTGATAGCTCAATGTCCATAGGTGTTAAACAGTACCTTGATAAATTGACCACTAAGTTGCTCCGTTCCTTCCTCGACCTCTCCGGCTCTGTTGTTCTCCGACAGCTTCCTCTTGAATCTGTCTCTGCTGTCTGACCTCCCTCGCTCCTTGTGCGTTCTGTACAGGTAGGGAGTAAAAACGCCGATGTGGGTCTGTGCTATCTTGGTTTAGCTCCAGTGTTGTTTGAAATAGATCGTGGTAAAGCTAGTTGGTTTTGGCGGTGGTGTGCTTTCAGAATCCACTGTGGGAGTGCCTGGCGCTCTTTCTGATGGCGTCATCATCCCCAAAGCTGCAGGCAGATCATTTAAAGCAGTACTGTCATTCAGGCTTGTCATAGGAGCAAATGCTTCATTATGAGAGATATCTGCAGTATTGTTAGCTACTAACTCAGTCTCCCTGTTGTTCCTAACTCTTGGCCATACAAAGACTTGACTATTTGTGAAATCGAAATAGTCTCTTTGGAGTTTCCGCATTTTAATTTGTTGTAACCTCTCACCATACGCACAGGTTTGGTTTAACAGGATTCTATCGTTGTGTATACATCGCCTTTAAATTTATCATGTAAAGTATTGTATAGAACTTCAGCCTTAGTACTCAGTTCTTTCTCTAGAGGAGAGAAATAATCCAGCAATAATTTTATATAATTGTAGCTAAGTTCTAGGTTCAACTGCTGCCACCTCTTCAATAGATCTGGATGGCTATCGCCATAGGTGGGCATGCAGAGAACTCTCATCCCTCTCGGCACTATTTTAAAGTGCAAACATGCTTCTAAGTGTCTTCTCTGCCAAGTAAACCTTTGTAGCTTATACAACATGTTCTCTAACTCCTTCATACTCACATTGAACTCACGTAGGTTGTCAGTATTAGTAACATTGACATTGGAGTCTGTGACAAAAAGTTCCATGGCAAGGAAAGGATTATCTCGTGTATCCAATACTGTTTCCCATTTCCTCCTGTGATCCGTTTTCTCCGGTGCAAAATCAAGTTCTATCGAAGAATTATCCATCGTGTGGCTTTAGTGACTCAAAGCAAAGAAAAATAAATCTGAAACACACAGTCACTGTAGCCCAAAGGTCTCCTCCAGAAATAAATGAAGTCAAAGTGAAGATACAAACTGGAAGTCGACCACCACAATAAATGGATAAAAAGTATTTATTGTGAACAGATAAGCGCTTTCACGTGTACCAAGACACGCTTCTTCAGATCCTTACAACAAACATCTTCTAAAACCAAGTATATATACACATTTCTAAAGTGATCAATTAGCTTAATTAATCTAAACCTAACCATGTGATTAAAATCATTTAATTAAACAAACTGAGCACTGGCAAGTATTTCCATTTTAAGTATATATATATATATATATATATATATATATATATATATATATGTATATGTTATAACAATAATACTTTTACATTCATTTTGTTTGTAAAAAACATTTTATATTAACTAAATCATTCAGTCCTGGAACATGATCAGCTCCTAAATATACTTGCCAAATAGATTCTTTACATTTCACCAAGAGTTTATTATTTCCAGTAAATAAACTATTATCAACACTGTCCAAAACAGAAAAAATAAACTTTTTAAAATTATTGCACTCAGTAGAATGTTTGCCCAGTGCATTCATCATGTCCTTTTTTTTAATTGCTAAGATATGTTCACTAATTCTTTTTTTGAGAGTTCTTGTAGTCATCCCTACATAATAACTAGGGCAGGACTGGCACTGGGCTAAATACATAGGAAATATGAAAATAATATTGTAGGACAGATCTCACATTGATTTTAGAAAACCTTTAACAAACTAACTGTAGTTCCCTGACTATCTGAAAATTAACTCTCCCTATCTAATCTAAATAACTCAGCAAGGCAAGATGAGGAATTAAGTCCACACTCCAGGCTGTTGTCATAGGATCATAGGAAATTGCTAGGCTATTAGCCCGGAGGCCCTTACAAGCCTAGCCAATATTTAGTTTCATAGTTTCATAGTTTAGTACTAGGCTATCTGCCCTGGGGCATTTATAAGCCTAGCCATAGTGATGTGGCTTTCGCCACCCCATGTAATGGTACAAAAGTGTACAGAATAGATTTAGAATACTGTGCCTCTGTCTAGTAGTGACACAGTGAAGAACCCCTTACATAACAGAATTAGTTTACTGTGCCTCTGTCTAGAAGTGACACAGAGATGACCCCCGGGGTAAACCTATGATCTCCCATCCACTCGTCAAGATTTCTCTTGAAGAGAGTCAGTGAAGAGCTCTGCCTAACATGAACTGGGATTCTGTTCCAGAGTATGGGAAGCCTCTGAGTTATGAATCTGTCCCTCCAGCATGTCCTATTTATATTTGTGCTGAGGTTTAAATCTTTAGCTCTCGTGGTTCTGATGGATTTGGATTTTTTGAGGTGGAGCATGTCTATCAATTCCTGATTGGACATGGCCTTGTACGTCAGGCACAGATCACCTCTGAGTAGGCGGTATGCTACTGAATAGAGCTGGAGTTTCTTTAGTCTGGCAGCATATGACATGTGTTGGAGACCCTTGATCCTCTTGGTGAGGTACTTTTGTGGTCTCTCCAGCTGTTGCAAGTGCCGGGTGAGGTACATACCAAATGGGGCATTGTACTCAATCATGGGCCTGATAAGGGAGGAGTATAGGGGTACAAAGACCTCCTTTGATCTGGATGTGAATCCCTTCATGATAAGGTGGGCAAGGTAGAAAGTCTTTCTAACCACTTTGGCAACGTGGGTGTCAAATGAGAGGTCACTATCGACTTGGGTCCCCAGGTCTCTGATTACTTTTTCCGTACTCAGTGGGTTACTGTCTATGTGATAATTTGTGGGTAATTTGTTTTTTCCAAAGGGGATGACTATACATTTTTTGGCATTTAGTTTAAGGCCATGACTCCGGCACCAGTTGTCCGTTTCAGTGAGGCCTTTCTGTAGGATGTATGTGTCAGCTGGTGTATCGACTGTGGCGCCTAGTTTGCAGTCATCTGTGAACTTTGTCAGCCACAACCCTCCCATGTTTGCTTTCACATCTGAGAAATAAATGCCGAACAAGAGGGGTCCCAGGACAGAGCCCTGTGGGACACCACTTGTGACTGGCTTTGAGTCTGACATGGCTCCAGCGATTTTGACTTTATGGGTTCTATCCTTTAGCCAGTTTGCAACCTATCTTGTGACATATGGATTTACATTGAAGCTGTTGAGCTTGTCTATGATGCCTGAGTGGGGTATTGTGTCGAAAGCTTTAGCCAAGTCCAGGTAGGCTGTATGGACTGCTTTGCCCTCGTCAATGGCTCTAGTGACTGTTTCGAAAAAGTCAACCAGGTTCAAAAGGCAGGATCTGCCCTTTACAAAGCCGAACTAGGTGGGATCAAGTGTCTGTAGGTCCCCAATGTCTCTGTTTATGAGTTCCATAATGATTCTTTCCATAGCTTTGCAGGCCAGGCTGGTTAAGCTTATGGGGCAGTAGTTACCAGGGTCTGTAGAGGTGCCTCCTTTGTGGAGTGGGACCACTGTTGCTGTACACCAGTGTTCAGGTACATATCCTGTAGTAAGGCTAAGGTTAAATAGCATTTTTATGTGCGGGCTTAGCTCCTCTTGGAGTTCACGTAGCACGCAACCCGGGATACCGTCAGGTCCCATTGATGCTGTGTTTTTAGCTTTTATGAGGGTGGTTCTCACCTGGACATCTGAGATGACAGGGAGGTTACATTCAGCTGGGATAAGTATTTCTTCTTTTGGGGGTGAGGGAGGGGAGAAATTTGCACTGAACCTGTCTGCCAGAATGTTGGCAATATCTGTGGGTTCAGTGTATTTTTTGTCATTGTGAACTAACTCTGAGCATATCTGAGGGTTTCCGCCCAGGTTTCTAACATAGCAGAAGAAGGCCTTGTGGTTATCTTTAGTGTCCATAGCGATTTTTCTCTCAAAGTTGGCCTTGGATGTTTTTATGAGAGAACATAGCTTTCTACTAGTGCTGATCAGAGATGCCTTCTCTTTATGGGATTTTGCTCTGTCGTGCAGTAGCTTCCTTCTTTTGTTATACAATTTGTTTATGGCTGGGGTCCACCAGACAGGATGCCTGCCCTTAGTGGAGAGGGTCTTGGTTTTATTTGGGATTGCATGATCCATGCATTCTTGGATATGTCCATAGAAAGCATTTGTGAAGGATTCAGCATTGTGGGATGTGGTTTCCACTGGCCCAGTGGGCTTAAAGGATACCATCTCAGTCTTAAGAAGTGTAAAGTCGGCTTTTGAGAAGTTTTTCACTGTAGTCTTTTGTGTTGGGGGTGGAGGTGGGATATGTATATCCAGGGTGATTAGTTTGTGGTCATATCTCACTAGTGAGGGATATACTTATGGTGTGGAGCACTTTGTCCCCATGTTTGTGATGATCAGGTCTAGTATATTATCTCCCCTTGTGGGAGAGGTGACTAGCTGTTCCACTGCATTTGAATTTATGAATTCCAGGAACCATTTATGAATAGATG